>NW_021822742.1:37500-127500 GCF_901001165.1 Salmo trutta
GAGGATAAATTAATATGTGTCCCAAATGGCACCCTAGTTCCTATCTAGTGCACTACTTTAGACCAGGGTTCGAGTCCCTATCTAGTGCACTACTTTAGACCAGGGCCCATAAGGTGGCCTCTAGGGTGCCATTTGAGCTGCATCCTCAGTATAAAGAGAGTCTGTGTTAAAGCTTTGGCTCAGTCTGGGAGCAGGAGGAGGAAATAAAACACATTCAGGAGAACCAGTGTTGTTAATGCTGCCTGATAATCTGAAAGGTCCTCTCTCTCTCCCTCTCTCCCTCCCTCCCTCCCCCCACCACCTCTCTCCCTCTCTCTCTCTCAGCCTAGTGTAATATGTTATTGAATGTAAACCCTGTAAACTTATTGAATGTACTCTGCTAGTCTGACTCCTGTCACAGACAGTCCAGGACAGTTGGTTCCCCGGGCGGTTTAGGTTGGATAACCAACGTACCAGTTCAGACCTCTTTTAAAGTCATGTTGTTGTAGCCTAACTACCAGACAGCAGGCTGCACTGGGTACACATACATTTATCTGCCAGCCAGGGACAGCTTTTCTATGTCTTTATTGTGTAGTATCCACCTGTTTGTATTACATAGATGGTGTGAAATTGATTGTAGATAATTGCCTGTCTCTCTCTGAAGAAAGGAACAGGAGAGATGTCATTATAGATGTTTGGCTTTAGAAAAGTGCTCTTCTGGGTGTTTGTGTTAACAACTGAAACATGAAAGCAAGAGAATGACCTTCTTGAAAGGCTGTTTCCTCTCTCTCTGTGTCTCTCTGTGTCTCTCTGTGTCTCTCTGTGTCTCTCTGTCTCTCTCTGTCTCTCTCTGTCTCTCTCTCTGTGTCGTCTCTCTCTGTGTGTCTCTCTCTGTGTGTCTCTCTCTGTGTGTCTCTCTCTGTGTGTCTCGCTCTGTGTCTCTCTCTCTGTCTCTCTCTCTGTGTCTCTCTCTCTGTGTGTGTGTCTCTCTCTGTGTCTCTCTCTCTGTGTCTCTCTGTGTGTGTGTGTGTGTCTCTCTCTCTCTAATAAAAGTGGTTGCATTGTCCTTAGGAAAAATAACATTTGAGCCTGGATATGGTATGCCTGGCAGATTCAAGGCTACCCATCGTCACTGCTGACTTTTTAAATAGTTGATCCTGGTAAAGGATTCATCTGACCAGAGCACTAACCAGAGAGGACGTGGCCTGGTCATGATAACCATGGTAGCTGTGAGATGTCTGGAACCAGAGAGGACGTGGCCTGGTCATGATAACCATGGTAACTGTGAGATGTCTGGAACCAGAGAGGACGTGGCCTGGTCATGATAACCATGGTAGCTGTGAGATGTCTGGAACCAGAGAGGACGTGGCCTGGTCATGATAACCATGGTAACTGTGAGATGTCTGGAACCAGAGAGGACGTGGCCTGGTCATGATAACCATGGTAACTGTGAGATGTCTGGAACCAGAGAGGACGTGGCCTGGTCATGATAACCATGGTAACTGTGAGATGTCTGGAACCAGAGAGGACGTGGCCTGGTCATGATAACCATGGTAGCTGTGAGATGTCTGGAACCAGAGAGGACGTGGCCTGGTCATGATAACCATGGTAACTGTGAGATGTCTGGAACCAGAGAGGACGTGGCCTGGTCATGATAACCATGGTAACTGTGAGATGTCTGGAACCAGAGAGGACGTGGCCTGGTCATGATAACCATGGTAGCTGTGAGATGTCTGGAACCAGAGAGGACGTGGCCTGGTCATGATAACCATGGTAACTGTGAGATGTCTGGAACCAGAGAGGACGTGGCCTGGTCATGATAACCATGGTAACTGTGAGATGTCTGGAACCAGAGATGACGTGGCCTGGTCATGATAACCATGGTAGCTGTGAGATGTCTGGAACCAGAATAAATACATTATATTGGTAATACTGATGATAAAAATACGCTTTTTAATGAGTGTCACACACTAATGTGTCATCTCACTCTCTCTCACTTTCTCTCACTGAGCTGATA
Organism: Salmo trutta; assembly: GCF_901001165.1. Classification (NCBI taxonomy): domain Eukaryota; kingdom Metazoa; phylum Chordata; class Actinopteri; order Salmoniformes; family Salmonidae; genus Salmo; species Salmo trutta. The sequence goes on from NW_021822742.1 coordinate 39,497, forward strand.
AATCTCTATCACTCTCTCTGAGAGGATTATAAATGACAAGTTCACGGTAGAACACACTGATGTGAGAATCACACACGCTCACACACACGCACTACACACACAAACTTTCACACATAAGATAAGAGTGTTAAGGATTCATCTCTGAGGAGGTCTCTGTTGAAACAGATGACATGAGCTGTGGGAGGTAAGAAAGCAGAAACCACAGAGCTGTCTATCTGTCTGGAGGAAACACGCTGTAGAATCTGACAGATACACAGAGTCAGTGAGGACATGTAGGTGCAGAACTGAAGGACACGTTACTGGTAACTCTAGAGACAAGGCTTCAGATCCACTGTTCTCCAGAGCTGTGGGTGCATAGGACATGTAGAGAGAATGTGGCTTGGTCCAAAATGGCTCCCTATTCCCTACATTTTGCACTACTCCTGCTCTGGCTAAAAGTGATGCACTATATAGAGAATAGGGTGCCAGATTAACCCTGTGGCAGCACCAATTATGTATATAAGCCCTGGATTGCTGATGCTATGTATTGGCCAATGAGAGGCTTTGAAGCCATGTGTCGGCCATATTGGTACTCCCCATAGGAATGAATGGAATTCTACAGTATTTCAATGAAATGTTTCAAGGACAAAATTACATGTATTTAAGTATTTTTTGTTTTAGTGTGGACAGTAACATTAGTAATGTAAAAAATATATACTTTAAGGAAAATGTTTTTATATAAAAAAAATTGTTTAGCTCACATAATAACATTTAAAAGTATGCATTAAGGTGTCTGTAATAGAATAAACGTGGCAAAAACCAAAACAAATGTAGACATTAATAAATGCATTTCTTTAGCTTCCAAAATATTTTTGACACCGGTGTAGGAGTGTCAAGATGGAGGGGCGATGGCTTCAACACAGCGCCCCCTATCAGTCATCCAGCGTATATATAAATCATTGGTCAGCACCCTGGCCGACACTCAGCTGGCTCACTGTAAGACAAACCAATAGCAGCATTTTCCTTTGTGTCCCACAGGGGGAGCTGCTGAGCCCGTGTCGCTGCAGTGGGTCGGTCCGCTGTACCCATGAGCCCTGCCTCATCAAGTGGATCAGTGAGAGGGGCTCCTGGAGCTGTGAGCTCTGCTACTACAAGTACCACGTGGTAGCCATCAGCACCAATAACCCGCTCCAGGTAGGGACAGCTGTGGTGGGACTCACCAGCTCTTGGACTTGAGTCAAGGGGGAGGGTTTTAGGGGATGAAGAGGAGAGCTCTAACTGGGTGCATATCACACAGCACTGCAGAGAGAGAGAGGGGTTAATACTAGTGTATAGTGTGTATGAATAGTATGGGATGATGATGTACTCTCTCTCTCCCCCCAGTGGCAGGCCATCTCTCTGACCGTGATAGAGAAGGTCCAGATCGCTGCGGCCGTGCTGGGAAGCCTGTTCCTCATGTCCTCTATCTCCTGGCTGGTGTGGTCCTCCCTCAGCCCCTCGGCCAAGTGGCAGCGCCAGGACCTGCTCTTCCAGATCTGCTACGCCATGTACGGATTCATGGACCTCGTCTGCATCGGTGAGGCCGGCACACAGAGGAACTCCTCCTCCTCCTCCTCTTCTTCTTTCTTCCTTGATTGATTTATTGGGGGGAAAAGATACACAACCCAGGGGATAACACGATAAAGCAATTCTACTTGTTTGCAACGTAGTCCCCTATGGAATACACCTCCCTCCTCCCCTCTTCCTGTCCTCCATTCCCTCTTCTCCAATCAGGACACTTGAGGTGGGACATATGACTCCACAGACAGAGCTCTGGAGGACTCCCTGTGTGATCTGTGAACATTACCAACGCATGTTGGATTCAGGATGTATTCATGTGTAACTGACAACCTCCCCCTCTTCTTCTCTCGTTCAAGCGCTGATCGTCCATGAAGGCCCCTCAGTGTTCAGGATCTTTAACCGCTGGCAGGCAGTGAACCAGCAGTGGAAGGTGCTCAACTACGACAAGATCAAAGACACTGAGGACCACCAGAAATCCAGGCTCACGCCCAGGCACTTGTCCCTGCCCAACCCCAGGACGAGTGCTCCTCCCGGGGCAGAGCCGGGGGATGACATGGTCTCCCCCTCCACCTCCTCCCTCATGGCCGCGGTGGCCGCCTCCGCGCCTGGCTACACCGTGGCCACGACCACAACCGCCAGCCTGACGACGGTGACGACACAGGACTCAATGTCGGAGCAGAGCAACGGGGGGCCACCATCCCTGCCGGACCACCACTGTGCATACAACATCCTCCACCTGCTCACCCAACACCTCTGGACAACGCAGCAGGGGCCCCGGCCCACTCAAGTCCAACCCCAGCCTCCACAGCCCAGCAACAGCAGCCGGGAGCTGGTCATGAGAGTCACTACGGTCTGAGGCTTCAACTGAGGCCTAACTTTGTTACGTTACAACAACGAGAGAGACAGACATAAGAGAGAGAGAGGTGTGTGGCCTCGTTTTGGGAGTTTGAATGGAGGACTGGGAGATGTTACTGCTGCTTCACAGAGATTTACATGAAGTTACTCAATGCTGCTTGGGACAGAAAGATGAAGGAGCGAGAGGGAGAGTGTGGGTGAGGGGGGGAGGGTGAACAGGGGGTGAGGATGGAGAGGCGGAGGGCAGAGAGAGAGAGATTTGCCAGTTTCCTGTGTTTTGACAGCCTTGATGTAATAAAAGGAGATTTCCAGATCTGTGTGTTGTGGTCTGATGTAGCAGGAAGGATGTGTGAGGCAGAGCCATTTCTCTATATATATAGGACTCTGCTTCGAGGGGGCTGTGATAGATGGCACTGATCTGATGTGATCTACTGTCTAGCCTGGAGCAACACTCCTGTCAGGAAGCTGCAGTCCTCACAGTCAGGATAAATAGACCTTTCTAATTACTATGATGACAGACAGGAGCACAGTTCAGTACAGTGACAGTCCATAACACTAATACCTTCTTACATTAGCTGTTCACAATGACAATTCAGTCTACATCCCAAATGGCACCCTATTCCCTACATGGTGCACTACTTTTGACCAGAACCCGATGGGACCTGGTCAAATCTAGTGGACTGTACAGGGAACAGGTTGCTATTTGGGATGCAGCCTGAGATGAAGTTTCAATACAAAACACAAGCAGTCTCCTTCTGAAGAGCTTGAATAGTACGCCACTGACCCGAGGTTAGTTTGGAGTAGCCTAAAGTATGTGGTAACGCATTAACAGTTGAATTATTCATATTGGAATATGATTCCTTCCTGTCAACTATGAGACATGGCAGAGGCATCACAGACAGCTTTACCTCTTCCCAGAGTAGTTTATATACAGCTTTACGTCTTCCCAGAGTAGTTTATATACAGCTTTACGTCTCCCCAGGGTAGTTTATATACAGCTTTACATCTCCCCAGAGTAGTTTATATACAGCTTTACGTCTCCCCAGAGTAATTTATATACAGCTTTACGTCTCCCCAGAGTAATTTATATACAGCTTTACATCACCCCAGAGTAATTTATATACAGCTTTACGTCTCCCCAGAGTAATTTATATACAGCTTTACGTCTCCCCAGAGTAGTTTATATACAGCTTTACATCACCCCAGAGTAATTTATACAGCTTTACGTCTCCCCAGAGTAATTTATATACAGCTTTACGTCTCCCCAGAGTAGTTTATATACAGCTTTACATCTCCCCAGAGTAATATATATACAGCTTTACCCAGAATAAAGTATCTCCTTTCCTCTCCTGAGGAAATTAAGTCTCCCCAGAGTAATTTATATACAGCTTTACGTCTTCCCAGAGTAGTTTATATACAGCTTTACGTCTCCCAAGAGTAATTTATATACAGCTTTACCCAGAATAAAGTATCTCCTCTCCTCTCCTCTCCTGAGGAAATTAAGTCTCCCCAGAGTAGTTTATATACAGCTTTACGTCTTCCCAGAGTAATTTATATACAGCTTTACCCAGAATAAAGTATCTCCTCTCCTCTCCCCTCTCCCCTCCCCTCTCCCCTCTCTCCCCAGAGTAGTTTATATACAGCTTTACGTCTCCCCAGAGTAGTTTATATACAGCTTTACGTCTTCCCAGAGTAATTTATATACAGCTTTACGTCTCCCCAGAGTAATTTATATACAGCTTTATGTCTCCCCAGAGTAATTTATATACAGCTTTACGTCTCCCCAGAGTAATTTATATACAGCTTTATGTCTCCCCAGAGTAGTTTATATACAGCTTTACGTCTTCCCAGAGTAATTTATATACAGCTTTACGTCACCCCAGAGTAATTTATATACAGCTTTACATCTCCCCAGAGTAATTTATATACAGCTTTACATCTCCCCAGAGTAATTTATATACAGCTTTATGTCTCCCCAGAGTAATTTATATACAGCTTTACGTCTCCCCAGAGTAATTTATATACAGCTTTACGTCTCCCCAGAGTAGTTTATATACAGCTTTACGTCTTCCCAGAGTAATTTATATACAGCTTTACGTCTCCCCAGAGTAATTTATATACAGCTTTACGTCTCCCCAGAGTAGTTTATATACAGCTTTACGTCACCCCAGAGTAATTTATATACAGCTTTACATCTCCCCAGAGTAATTTATATACAGCTTTATGTCTCCCCAGAGTAATTTATATACAGCTTTACGTCTCCCCAGAGTAGTTTATATACAGCTTTACGTCTTCCCAGAGTAATTTATATACAGCTTTACGTCTCCCCAGAGTAGTTTATATACAGCTTTACGTCTCCCCAGAGTAATTTATATACAGCTTTACGTCTCCCCAGAGTAGTTTATATATAGCTTTACGTCTTCCCAGAGTAATTTATATACAGCTTTACGTCTCCCCAGAGTAATTTATATACAGCTTTACGTCTCCCCAGAGTAGTTTATATACAGCTTTACGTCTCCCCAGAGTAATTTATATACAGCTTTACGTCTCCCCAGCATAAGAAACACAAAGGTTAAATCATGATGTGTCTCTAGTAGAACACAGTGAGCCGGTTGAAATGGATTTAACTCAAAACCTGTCTCTTCTGTCGGGTCCATCCATCTTAGTACAGGTTGAAATGGATTTAACTCAAAACCTGTCTCTTCTGTCAGGTCCATCCATCTTAGTACAGGTTGAAATGGATTTAACTCAAAACCTGTCTCTTCTGTCAGGTCCATCCATCTTAGTACAGGTTGAAATGGATTTAACTCAAAACCTGTCTCTTCTGTCAGGTCCATCCATCTTAGTACAGGTTGAAATGGATTTAACTCAAAACCTGTCTCTTCTGTCAGGTCCATCCATCTTAGTACAGGTTGAAATGGATTTAACTCAAAACCTGTCTCTTCTGTCAGGTCCATCCATCTTAGTACAGGTTGGCATCTCTATGAGAAGGGAATCCATATGATCTTTGATCACACCACCGATGGCAGTAAAAGGGTTTCATGTGTGACATGGACTGCAGCAAGTAGCCTGAGTGAAAACTGAAGAGCAGCAGAGGGTGTTGTTTGAGTGAAAACTGAAGAGCAGCAGAGGGTGTTGTTTGAGTGAAAACTGAAGAGCAGCAGAGGGTGTTGTTTGAGTGAATCTGAAGAGCAGCAGAGGGTGTTGTTTGAGTGAAAACTGAAGAGCAGCAGAGGGTGTTGTTTGAGTGAAAACTGAAGAGCAGCAGAGGGTGTTGTTTGAGTGAAAATTGAAGAGCAGCAGAGGGTGTTGTTTGAGTGAAAACTGAAGAGCAGCAGAGGGTGTTGTTTGAGTGAAAACTGAAGAGCAGCAGAGGGTGTTGTTTGAGTGAAAACTGAAGAGCAGCAGAGGGTGTTGTTTGAGTGAAAACTGAAGAGCAGCAGAGGGTGTTGTTTGAGTGAAAACTGAAGAGCAGCAGAGGGTGTTGTTTGAGTGAAAACTGAAGAGCAGCAGAGGGTGTTGTTTGAATGGAACATAACGAGCTAAGATACTGCTTTTCAGATGCTTCCTGATGTTTTTGGTTCTGAGTGAAGTACCTCCAATCAAAACAGTGTGCATCTGGTAATCATGACGATGACCCCCAGCCCCTACCTGACCCCTGAGTTAAGCCAACCCCAGTGCTCTGTGAAAAGGACACCACTTGCCTTCAGTCAGTGAATACATTGTTCCATGGGGACATATTTTGTTTATGATTAGTATAAATATGTTAAAGAAAACTGTTGATATATAAAACAAGGAATTTGATTCTGTGGTTCAGCTTGGGTACATCTGAGTCAGACCGTGTAGTTCAACATCGTTCCAATCATCTCTTTTATTACAAAATGAGCTCCAAAAAACAAGTACAAACACATCATGATTTAGAGGTGTAAGTCTACATTCCTTAAAGCCTGGTGTCTCATTCAGAGCTCTGCTGGACTACGAGCAGCCAATCTACTCTATATATAGTGGACTACTTTGGGCCAGGGCCGTCTCAAGCTCTTCTGCCTTCAACAGGAGGAGACTGAGTCCCAGATCTGTTTAGTCAACTACACATGACATGATGCCAATAGGAGTTGGCTTTACAGCACAAAACACATCTGGGACTCAGGCTAGGTAAATCAGATAAAATACACATTTTACACTCTAAAGCAATCAAGTCTCTACAGGCGACACAATGCACAGGATATTTAATAGGTAGGCTTTCCTCTAGAGGAACCCTGGGTAACGATGATGTTACAGAACCATAGGTCCTGTTCTGGTCCTGTGTGGAAATAGAGGAACCCTGGGTAATGATGATGTTACAGAACCACAGGTCCTGTTCTGGTCGGGGTTTTCACCATTACAGTACATGCAGCATCCTCAGTATGGGATGGAAGCACCACACACACTGACAAGCAGCATCCTATGAAGTGCACTACTTTTGACCAGGGCCCATAGAGTGCATTTGGGACATAAGCACAGGCAATATAGAACCCAAACCGATCTATAAGGTCCACTGGGGTGTATGAGGGAGAGTGAGTGTGTGGGGAGAGAGATCGATACGTCCAACCCCTCTACCAGTCCCCACAGTACGTCCAACCCCTCTACCAGTCCCTACAGTACGTCCAACCCCTCTACCAGTCCCTACAGTACGTCCAACCCCTCTACCAGTCCCCACCCCTCTACCAGTCCCTACAGTACGTCCAGCCCCTCTACCAGTCCCTACAGTACGTCCAGCCCCTCTACCAGTCCCTACAGTACGTCCAACCCCTCTACCAGTCCCTACAGTACGTCCAGCCCCTCTACCAGTCCCTACAGTACGTCCAAACCTCTACCAGTCCCTACAGTACGTCCAGCCCCTCTACCAGTCCCTACAGTACGTCCAACCCCTCTACCAGTCCCTACAGTATGGTCAACCCCTCTACAGTACGTCCAGCTCCTCTACCAGTCCCTACAGTACGTCCAACCCCTCTACCAGTCCCTACAGTACGTCCAACCCCTCTACCAGTCCCTACAGTACGTCCAGCACCTCTACCAGTCCCTACAGTACGTCCAGCCCCTCTACCAGTCCCTACAGTACGTCCAGCCCCTCTACCAGTCCCTACAGTACGTCCAGCCCCTCTACCAGTCCCTACAGTACGTCCAGCCCCTCTACCAGTCCCTACAGTACGTCCAGCCCCTCTACCAGTCCCTACAGTACGTCCAACCCCTCTACCAGTCCCTACAGTATGTCCAGCCCCTCTACCAGTCCCCACAGTACGTCCAACCCCTCTACCAGTCCCCACAGTTCGTCCAACCCCTCTACCAGTCCCTACAGTACGTCCAGCCCCTCTACCAGTCCCCACAGTACGTCCAGCCCCTCTACCAGTCCCTACAGTACGTCCAGCCCCTCTACCAGTCCCTACAGTACGTCCAGCCCCTCTACCAGTCCCTACAGTATGTCCAACCCCTCTACCAGTCCCCACAGTACGTCCAGCCCCTCTACCAGTCCCCACAGTACGGCCAACCCCTCTACCAGTCCCTACAGTACGTCCAGCCCCTCGACCAGTCCCTACAGTACGTCCAACCCCTCTAACAGTCCATACAGTACGTCCAACCCCTCTACCAGTCCCTACCCCTCTACCAGTCCCCACCCCTCTACCAGTCCCTACAGTACGTCCAACCCCTCTACCAGTCCCTACAGTACGTCCAACCCCTCTACCAGTCCCTACAGTACGTCCAGCCCTCTACCAGTCCCTACAGTACGTCCAGCCCCTCTACCAGTCCCTACAGTACGTCCAACCCCTCTACCAGTCCCTACAGTACGTCCAACCCCTCTACCAGTCCCCACAGTACGTCCAGCCCCTCTACCAGTCCCTACAGTACGTCCAACCCCTCTACCAGTCCCCACAGTACGTCCAGCCCCTCTACCAGTCCCCACAGTACGTCCAGCCCCTCTACCAGTCCATACAGTACGTCCAGCCCCTCTACATGTCCCTACAGTACGTCCAGCCCTCTACCAGTCCCTACAGTACGTCCAGCCCCTCTACATGTCCATACAGTACGTCCAGCCCCTCTACCAGTCCCTACAGTACGTCCAGCCCCTCTACATGTCCCCACAGTACGTCCAGCCCCTCTACCAGTCCCCACAGTACGTCCAGCCCCTCTACCAGTCCCTACAGTACGTCCAGCCCCTCTACCAGTCCCTACAGTACGTCCAGCCCTCTACCAGTCCCTACAGTACGGCCAGCCCCTCTACCAGTCCCTACAGTACGTCTAGCCCCTCTACCAGTCACTACAGTACGTCCAGCCCCTCTACCAGTCCCTACAGTATTTAAAGAGTAACTTTCAAGACAAAAAACAGGATGTTTTAGGCTTAGTTATAGTGAAACACGTCAATCCTGGTCTTCATTTTGACAGTTTGTTGCAAAAGTTATATATTCAGGTCTTTTAGTATTAAATCTAGCTCCTTGTCCCTAGTGGTTCAACCCTACCATTGAATTGGTGATGTAGAGGCCCCACTTCATCATCAAAGGGAGGGGTTCAGTATGAAATCCACTCCCTTCTAGATGCAGGTTGTGGAGTGTGCCAATATCTTTAGCGTGATGCTTCCTTGAACACTGACGTTACACAACATACAAAAGGCAGTAAAGGCACATACCCGCATATGACCAAATTCAACGTTTTATCTTACCGTTTCATACACATCAATCTGGTTTACAAAGAAAAAATAACAATTATACGTATATACAGTTGAAGTGGGAAGTTTACATACACTTAGGTTGGAGTCATTAAAACTTGTTTTCAACCACTCCACACATTTCTTGTTAACAAACTATAGTTTTGGCAAGTCAGTTAGGACATCTACTTTGTGCATGACACAAGTCATTTTTCCAACAATTGTTTACAGACAGATTATTTCACTTACAATTCACTGTATCACAATTCCAGTGGGTCAGAAGTTTACATACACTAAGTTGACTGTGCCTTTAAACAGCTTGGAAAATTCCAGAAAATGTCATGGCTGTAGAAGCTTCTGATTGGATAATTGACATCATTTGAGTCAATTGGAGGTGTACCTGTGGATGTATTTCAAGGCCTACCTTCAAACTCAGTGCCTCTTTGCTTGACATCATGGGAAAATCAAAAGAAATCAGCCAAGACCTCAGAAAAAAAATTGTAGACCACAAGTCTGGTTCATCCTTGGGACCAATTTCCAAACACCTGAAGGTACCACGTTCATCTGTACAAACAATATTACACAAGTATAAACACCATGGGACCATGCAGCAGTCATACAGCTCCGGAAGGAGACGCGTTCTGTCTCCTAGAGATAAACGTACTTTGGTGCGAAAAGTGCTAATCAATACCAGAACAACAGCAAAGGACCTTGTGAAGATGCTGGAGGAAACAGGTACAAAAGTATTTATTTCCACAGTAAAACGAGTCCTATATCGACATAACCTGAAAGGCCGCTCAGCAAGGAAGAAGCCACTGCTCCAAAACCTGCATAAAAAAGCCAGACTACGGTTTGCAACTGCACATGGGGACAAAGATCGTACTTTTTGGAGAAATGTCCTCTGGTCTGATGAAACAAAAATAGAACTGTTTGGCCATAATGAGCATTGTTATGTTTGGAGGGGGAGGCTTGCAAGCCGAAGAACACCATCCCAACCGTGAAGCACGGGGCTGGCAGCATCATGTTGTGGGGGTGTTTTGCTGCAGGAGGGACTGGTGCAATTCACAAAATGGATGGCATCATGAGGGAGGAAAATTATGTGGATATATTGAAGCAACATCTTCAGACATCAGTCAGGAAGTTAAAGCTTGGTTGCAAATGGGTCTTCCAAATGGACAATGACCCCAAGCATACTTCCAAAGTTGTGGCAAAATGGCTTAAGGACAACAAAGTCAAGGTATTGGAGTGGCCATCACAAAGCCCTGACCTCAATCCAATAGAAAATTTGTGGGCAGAAGTGAAAAAGCTTGTGCGAACAAGGAGGCCTACAAACCTGACTCAGTTACACCAGCTCTGTCAGGAGGAATGGGCCAAAATTCACCCAACTTATTGTGGGAAGCTTGTGGACGGCTACCTGAAGCGTTTGACCCAAGATAAACAATTTAAAGGCAATGCTACCAAATACTAATTGAGTGTATGTAAACTTCTGGCCCACTGGGAATGTGATGAAAGAAATAAAAGCTGAAATAAATAATTCTCTCTACTATTATTCTGACATCTCACATTCTTAAAATAAAGTGGTGATCCTAACTGTCCTAAAACAGGGAATCTTTACTAGGATTAAATGTCAAGAATTGTGAAAAACTGAGTTATAATGTATTTGGCTAAGGTGTATGTAAACTTCCGACTTGAACTGTATTCGTAGCTACATCCATCGTAACAAGAAATAGATGACAGTGGTCATGTTAACTTGACTGATTGGTGGTGCAGTCTGCTACAGTTAGCTCATAGTTTAATGGTTGTGAGTTCTAATCCCAACTGGGGAAGATCGATTTATTCTTCAAATCCTTTATTTCCTATATTCATCACGTGACCACACACACACTTCTAATTCTGAAAAGTGAAAGCATAGCTGTGAGAGGGGTCGCCCTGGTAGTAGTTGTAGGTTTTCATACAGTACCCAAGACCAGTCTGTGAGTTCATTTGACCATTGGAAAAAGAGATGCTGCGTAAATACTGCAATGAGGTTTGGATTGAGTTGAGCCCCTTCATGTACAAGGTGATGATTTCACTTTCCTCCCAACACAATACCGCAGTAAATATGAGTCCACGTTTCAAATATTTCCCCCCCCCCCCAATAAGGGATTCTAACTTACACTGCAAGTGGCAATAGATGTCAGGAAGTCAGCACATAACAACTGTGAGCTAACTTTCCAGAGCCGTATTTGCTGGCGATGCACATCATTTTATTATCAGAGCGTGCCAGTGGACTTCTGGGAAGTATTCTTCAGTGAGAGAGTGTTGGGATGAGGTACAACTACATTTACCCACCCCCAAAATGAATATTTATGAGCAAGTCCCCCATCCACTTCTCACCTGAATGCATGTTTTTCTTTACAATGTCAAGGGGCTGGACAAAGGCTGAAATTGGGGTTGAGAGATATCCTTTAAAAAGGCAAACACAACTCCAGCCAAGGGAGTAGTGTTTTACTATAACCAGGTTTCTACACTCTGATACACAAGTGTTTCATTACATTGAAATGTGATGCGCTAGCCTGGTCCCACATGTCCTGGCAAGATGGCACAAACAGATCTGAGACCAGGCTAGTGAGGAAGTACATTACACATGATTAGTGACATGTTGCTAAGTGATATATACAGTATTCATCAAATTTAACAGGACAATCCTCCTTTCAGAGGCTGAAGGCACTAAAGCAGGTCCACAGCGTCCATCTTGTTTTTGAGTTTTTGTGTGGAAAATTCCTAGAACGAGCAAATCCCAGAAGCCAATACTGGAGAGAGTAGCCTATCTAGTCTACTAGTATCCTGTTCATTCCTTTGTCCCAGAATTCCTTCAACCGGAGTTGGAAGCCAATCCCTGGCGAGCGAGGTCAGAGGTGGGAGGACAGAGGTTAGAGGTCGTAGGTTAGATCCTACTCTAGTTGGACCAGAAGGTCTCCCTCTCCAACCGTCTCTCCTGCTTTACAGTGGACACTCTTCACCTGGGAGGGAACAACAGAAAGGTCAGTTGTCGTAGAAACTAGCCGTCTGACTGGTGATGTGCAGAGGAAAGTAATTCAGTGTGTGTGTGGTAATGTAGTAGTGTGTGTGGTAATGTAGTAGTGTGTGTGGTAATGCAGTAGTGTGTGTGGTAATGCAGTAGTGTGTGTGATAATGCAGTAGAGTGTGTGATAATGTGGTAGAGTGTGTGATAATGTAGTAGAGTGTGGTAATGTAGTGGTGTGTGTGTGTAGTAATGTAGTAGTGTGTGTGTGATAATGTAGTAGAGTGTGTAGTAATGTAGTAGTGTGTAGTAATGTAGTAGTGTGTGTAGTAATGTAGTAGTGTGTGTGGTAATGCAGTAGTGTGTGTGGTAATGCAGTAGTGTGTGTGATAATGTAGTAGTGTGTAGTAATGTAGTAGTGTGTGTAGTAATGCAGATGTGTGTGTGATAATGTAGTAGTGTGTAGTAATGTAGTGGTGTGTGTGGTAATGTAGTGGTGTGTGTAGTAGTGTGTAGTAATGTAGTAGTGTGTATAGTAATGTAGTAGTGTGAGTGTAGTAATGTAGAAGTATGTGTGATAATGTAGTAGTGTGTAGTAATGTAGTGGTGCGTGTGGTAATGTAGTAGTGTGTGTAGTAATGTAGTAGTGTGTGTGGTAATGTAGTAAGTAGTGTGTAGTAATGTAGTGGTGTGTGTGGTAATGTAGTAGTGTGTGTGTAGTAGTGTGTGTAGTAATGTAGTAGTGTGTGTGGTAATGTAGTGGTGTGTGTGTTGTAGTGTGTGTGTAGTAATGTAGTAGTGTGAGTGGTAATGTTGTAGTGTGTAGTAATGTAGCAGTGTGTGTGTGGTAATGTAGTGGTGTGTGTGTTGTAGTGTGTGTGTAGTAATGTAGTAAATGTGTGATAATGTAGTAGTGTGTAGTAATGTAGTAGTGTGTAGTAATGTAGTGGTGTGTGTGATAATGTAGTAATGTGTAGTAATGTAGTGTGTGTGGTAATGTAGTAGTGTGTAGTAATGTAGTAGTGTGTGTAGTAATGTAGTAGTGTGTAGTAATGTAGTGGTGTGTGTGGTAATGTAGTAGTGTGTAGTAATATAGTAGTGTGTAGTAATGTAATAGTGTGTGTAGTAATGTAGTAGTGTGTGTAGTAATATAGTAGTGTGTAGTAATGTAGTGGTGTGTGTAGTAATGTAGTAGTGTGTGTGGTAATGTAGTAGTGTGTGGTAATGTAGTAGTGTGTAGTAATGTAGTAGTGTGTGTAGTAATGTAGTGGTGTGTGTAGTAATGTAGTGGTGTGTAGTAATGTAGTAGTGTGTGTGGTAATGTAGTAGTGTGTAGTAATGTAGTGGTGTGTGTGGTAATGTAGTAGTGTGTAGTAATGTAGTAGTGTGTAGTAATGTAGTGGTGTGTGGTAATGTAGTGGTGTGTAGTAATGTAGTAGTGGGTGTGGTAATGTAGTAGTGTGTAGTAATGTAGTGGTGTGTGGTAATGTAGTGGTGTGTGGTAATGTAGTAGTGTGTGGTAATGTAGTAGTGTGTAGTAATGTAGTGTGTGTGGTAATGTAGTGGTGTGTTTTATTGTTTTTACCCTTATTTAACCAGGGAAGTTGACTGAGAACACTGTAATTTACAGCAACAACCTGGGGAATAGTTACATGGGAGAGGAGGGCTGTGTAATGTAGTGTGTGTGTGGTAATGTGCTGTAGTGGAGGTTAGTGTAATGGGTGTGTGTTCATTGGCCTTACCTTGGCAGCTTTAGCAGCAATCAAGCTGTTCTGCATCTTCATGGCCTCAATCACACAGATCTCCTGGCCTTCAGCCACCTGGGGAACAACAACAACAAATCATTACAGCATACAATAATGTAGCGTCTATAGCAGGCATGACTCACTCCAGACAGACAGACGTATGCATTAACTTACGACAGACAGACAGACAGACAGACAGACAGACAGACAGACAGACGTATGTATTAACTCACGACAGACAGACAGACAGACAGACAGACAGACAGACAGACAGACAGACAGACGCATTAACTGGCGCCAGATGCCACATGCAATATTGATCAACCAGCATTCCATCTCCATCATTGAGTGCTGATTTACAAGGTTAAATCATTGATGGATGAGGTGGTGAAACTAGTATCCAGCAACAACATGTATGTAACAACTAATGTCCAACAACAACATGTATGTAACATGTAACAACTAATGTCCAACAACAACATGTATGTAACAACTAATGTCCAACAACAACATGTATGTAACATGTAACAACTAATGTCCAACAACAACATGTATGTAACAACTAATGTCCAACAACAACATGTATGTAACATGTAACAACTAATGTCCAACAACAACATGTATGTAACAACTAATGTCCAACAACAACATGTATGTAACATGTAACAACTAATGTCCAACAACATGTATGTAACATGTAACAACTAATGTCCAACAACAACATGTATGTAACAACTAATGTCCAACAACAACATGTATGTAACATGTAACAACTAATGTCCAACAACAACATGTATGTAACATGTAACAACTAATGTCCAACAACAACATGTATGTAACAACTAATGTCCAGCAACAACATGTATGTAACAACTAATGTCCAACAACAACATGTATGTAACATGTAACAACTAATGTCCAACAACAACATGTATGTAACATGTAACAACTAATGTCCAGCAACAACATGTATGTAACAACTAATGTCCAACAACATGTATGTAACATGTAACAACTAATGTCCAACAACAACATGTATGTAACATGTAACATGTCCTTACCACATTATCTCCAGGCATGACGCTACTGCTCTGTTCAGGATGCTCTATGTACCAGGCATGATGCTACTGCTCTGTTCAGGATGCTCTACGTACCAGGCATGATGCTACTGCTCTGTTCAGGATGCTCTATGTACCAGGCATGATGCTACTGCTCTGTTCAGGATGCTCTATGTACCAGGCATGATGCTACTGCTCTGTTCAGGATGCTCTATGTACCAGGCATGATGCTACTGCTCTGTTCAGGATGCTCTATGTACCAGGCATGATGCTACTGCTCTGTTCAGGATGCTCTATGTACCAGGCATGATGCTACTGCTCTGTTCAGGATGCTCTATGTACCAGGCATGATGCTACTGCTCTGTTCAGGATGCTCTATGTACCAGGCATGATGCTACTGCTCTGTTCAGGATGCTCTACGTACCAGGCATGATGCTACTGCTCTGTTCAGGATGCTCTATGTACCAGGCATGATGCTACTGCTCTGTTCAGGATGCTCTACGTACCAGTGTCTCGGATCTATGTGGATTCTATGTAACATGTACGTTCTTACCACGTCTCCAGGTTTGACAGACACGGCGACCACGGAGCCTGGCATGGGAGAACGCAGGATGCTGCTGGTGTCTTCTGGAACCTTCTCAGGCATGTGAGCGCTCAGCGTGGATACCAGCTGACTGAGAACACGGACCTTAAACTGAACACACAAGAGACAGAGGTCAGGGGTCAAATCACAGTTATCAATTCACAGTTATCAATCAACATATACACGTCCACAAAGTAGACCCGTGTTGTAAAACTAATGAAAGAAAAATCAAGATGAACAACACATTCATTATTCTGAAACTCCTATTCTGTTGATGCTGTTCTCCTTGGGTCCACCGGGTGGCAGCACCCAACATCATTCATGTCAGTCAATATCCCTGTCCCTGGCTGAGTGAATCAATACTACAGCTACTACTGCATTACAGCCAGTGGGTTCATTCATCAGGCTGTTTCATGCCAATCCTTTAATTAGCTCATTAGGCTCATTTATCTCTTACACATAGCTAACACTGAGTGGCTGGTTTCTCCCTCGTTAAGAGTTGAAACTTCATGAAGCAGCAGGCCTAATAAATATAACAGCCAACGGTCGCTTGGCGCCGGGCAACAAGGTGAGACCGGAGAGTGAGATGAGGAGGGAGGGAGAGCTACAATACATATTTGCTGGTAGATATCTGTTGTGTGGTGCAATTCAATGAGCAGCTGAATACTGAAGTTTGATAACAGCTTGATAACAAAATACCTTCCTAACTCAGTCCTTTTATACTGAACAACAATATAAACGTAACATGTAAAGTGTTGGTCCCATGTTTCAGAAGCTGAAATAAAAGATCCCAGAACTGTTGCCAGAGTGTTCATTTCTTTACCATAAGCCGCCTCCAACGTCATTTTAAAGAATTTGGCAGTACATTGTACATTTTTTACTTTTGAGTAATTTAGCAGATGGTCTTATCCAGAGCGACTTACAGTGACTGCATACATTTCCATAGGTGTTTTTTCTCCGTACTGATTCTCCGTGAGAATGGAACCCACAACCCTGGTGTTGCAAGCATCATGCTCTACCTACTGAGCCACAAGGATCTGTACACAACTCCTGGAAGCTGGAAATGTCCCAGCATTGTCCTGGCTTAACCCTGGTCCAGGCTAGAGGGACCATTGTCCTGGCTTAACACTGGTCTAGGCTAGGGGGGGGGGCATTGTCCTGGCTTAACACTGGTCTAGGCTAGGGGGGATCTTGTCCTGGCTTAACCCTGGTCCAGGCTAGAGGGACCATTGTCCTGGCTTAACACTGGTCTAGGCTAGGGGGGGGCATTGTCCTGGCTTAACACTGGTCTAGGCTAGGGGGGATCTTGTCCTGGCTTAACACTGGTCTAGGCTAGGGGGGAGCATTGTCCTGGCTTAACACTGGTCTAGGCTAGGGGGGAGCATTGTCCTGGCTTAACACTGGTCTAGGCTAGGGGGGAGCAATGTCCTGGCTTAACACTGGTCTAGGCTAGGGGGGGGCATTGTCCTGGCTTAACACTGGTCTAGGCTAGGGGGAGCATTGTCCTGGCTTAACACTGGTCTAGGCTAGGGGGGGGCATTGTCCTGGCTTAACACTGGTCTAGACTAGGGGGATCATTGTCCTGGCTTAACACTGGTCTAGGCTAGGGGGATCATTGTCCTGGCTTAACCCTGGTCTAGGCTAGGGGGGGGCATTGTCCTGGCTTAACACTGGTCTAGGCTAGGGGGGAGCATTGTCCTGGCTTAACACTGGTCTAGGCTAGGGGGAGCATTGTCCTGGCTTAACACTGGTCTAGGCTAGGGGATCTTGTCCTGGCTTAACACTGGTCTAGGCTAGGGGGGAGCATTGTCCTGGCTTAACACTGGTCTAGGCTAGGGGATCTTGTCCTGGCTTAACACTGGTCTAGGCTAGGGGGGGGCATTGTCCTGGCTTAACACTGGTCTAGGCTAGGGGGGAGCATTGTCCTGGCTTAACACTGGTCTAGGCTAGGGGGAGCATTGTCCTGGCTTAACACTGGTCTAGGCTAGGGGAGCATTGTCCTGGCTTAACACTGGTCTAGGCTAGGGGGGGCATTGTCCTGGCTTAACACTGGTCTAGGCTAGGGGGGAGCATTGTCCTGGCTTAACACTGGTCTAGGCTAGGGGAGCATTGTCCTGGCTTAACACTGGTCTAGGCTAGCGGGGAGCATTGTCCTGGCTTAACACTGGTCTAGGCTAGGGGATCTTGTCCTGGCTTAACACTGGTCTAGGCTAGGGGGGAGCATTGTCCTGGCTTAACACTGGTCTAGGCTAGGGGATCTTGTCCTGGCTTAACACTGGTCTAGGCTAGGGGGAGCATTGTCCTGGCTTAACACTGGTCTAGGCTAGGGGGAGCATTGTCCTGGCTTAACACTGGTCTAGGCTAGGGGGAGCATTGTCCTGGCTTAACACTGGTCTAGGCTAGGGGGGGCATTGTCCTGGCTTAACACTGGTCTAGGCTGGGGGGGGCATTGTCCTGGCTTAACACTGGTCTAGGCTAGGGGGGGGCATTGTCCTGGCTTAACACTGGTCTACGCTAGGGGAGCATTGTCCTGGCTTAACACTGGTCTAGGCTAGGGGGGGCATTGTCCTGGCTTAACACTGGTCTAGGCTAGGGGGGGCATTGTCCTGGCTTAACACTGGTCTAGGCTGGGGGGGCATTGTCCTGGCTTAACACTGGTCTAGGCTAGGGGGGGGCATTGTCCTGGCTTAACACTGGTCCAGGCTAGGGGGGGCATTGTCCTGGCTTAACACTGGTCGAGGCTAGGGGGGCATTGTCCTGGCTTAACACTGGTCTAGGCTAGGGGGGGGCATTGTCCTGGCTTAACACTGGTCTAGGCTAGGGGGGGGGCATTGTCCTGGCTTAACACTGGTCTAGGCTAGGGGGGGGGGGCGTTGTCCTGGCTTAACACTGGTCGAGGCTAGGGGGGCGTTGTCCTGGCTTAACACTGGTCGAGGCTAGGGGGGCGTTGTCCTGGCTTAACACTAGTCTAGGCTAGGGGGGGGGGCATTGTCCTGGCTTAACACTGGTCTAGGCTAGGGGGGAGCAATGTCCTGGCTTAACACTGGTCTAGGCTAGGGGGGGGCATTGTCCTGGCTTAACACTGGTCTAGGCTAGGGGGGAGCATTGTCCTGGCTTAACACTGGTCTAGGCTAGGGGGAGCATTGTCCTGGCTTAACACTGGTCTAGGCTAGGGGAGCATTGTCCTGGCTTAACACTGGTCTAGGCTA
The DNA here is from genome assembly GCF_901001165.1 of Salmo trutta. Classification (NCBI taxonomy): domain Eukaryota; kingdom Metazoa; phylum Chordata; class Actinopteri; order Salmoniformes; family Salmonidae; genus Salmo; species Salmo trutta. The sequence continues at coordinate 58,166 of NW_021822742.1, forward strand.
GGGGGGGCATTGTCCTGGCTTAACACTGGTCTAGGCTAGGGGGGAGCATTGTCCTGGCTTAACACTGGTCTAGGCTAGGGGGGAGCATTGTCCTGGCTTAACACTGGTCTAGGCTAGGGGGGAGCATTGTCCTGGCTTAACACTGGTCTAGGCTAGGGGATCTTGTCCTGGCTTAACACTGGTCTAGGCTAGGGGGGAGCATTGTCCTGGCTTAACACTGGTCTAGGCTAGGGGATCTTGTCCTGGCTTAACACTGGTCTAGGCTAGGGGGGAGCATTGTCCTGGCTTAACACTGGTCTAGGCTAGGGGATCTTGTCCTGGCTTAACACTGGTCTAGGCTAGGGGGAGCATTGTCCTGGCTTAACACTGTTCTAGGCTAGGGGGGAGCAATGTCCTGGCTTAACACTGGTCTAGGCTAGGGGGGGGCATTGTCCTGGCTTAACACTGGTCTAGGCTAGGGGGGAGCATTGTCCTGGCTTAACACTGGTCTAGGCTAGGGGGAGCATTGTCCTGGCTTAACACTGGTCTAGGCTAGGGGAGCATTGTCCTGGCTTAACACTGGTCTAGGCTAGGGGGGGCATTGTCCTGGCTTAACACTGGTCTAGGCTAGGGGGGAGCATTGTCCTGGCTTAACACTGGTCTAGGCTAGGGGGGAGCATTGTCCTGGCTTAACACTGGTCTAGGCTAGGGGGGAGCATTGTCCTGGCTTAACACTGGTCTAGGCTAGGGGATCTTGTCCTGGCTTAACACTGGTCTAGGCTAGGGGGGAGCATTGTCCTGGCTTAACACTGGTCTAGGCTAGGGGATCTTGTCCTGGCTTAACACTGGTCTAGGCTAGGGGGGAGCATTGTCCTGGCTTAACACTGGTCTAGGCTAGGGGATCTTGTCCTGGCTTAACACTGGTCTAGGCTAGGGGGAGCATTGTCCTGGCTTAACACTGGTCTAGGCTAGGGGGGAGCATTGTCCTGGCTTAACACTGGTCTAGGCTAGGGGGGGGCATTGTCCTGGCTTAACACTGGTCTAGGCTAGGGGGAGCATTGTCCTGGCTTAACACTGGTCTAGGCTAGGGGGGGCATTGTCCTGGCTTAACACTGGTCTAGGCTAGGGGGGAGCATTGTCCTGGCTTAACACTGGTCTAGGCTAGGGGGAGCATTGTCCTGGCTTAACACTGGTCTAGGCTAGGGGAGCATTGTCCTGGCTTAACACTGGTCTAGGCTAGGGGATCTTGTCCTGGCTTAACACTGGTCTAGGCTAGGGGGGAGCATTGTCCTGGCTTAACACTGGTCTAGGCTAGGGGATCTTGTCCTGGCTTAACACTGGTCTAGGCTAGGGGGAGCATTGTCCTGGCTTAACACTGGTCTAGGCTAGGGGGAGCATTGTCCTGGCTTAACACTGGTCTAGGCTAGGGGGAGCATTGTCCTGGCTTAACACTGGTCTAGGCTAGGGGGGGCATTGTCCTGGCTTAACACTGGTCTAGGCTGGGGGGGGCATTGTCCTGGCTTAACACTGGTCCAGGCTAGGGGGGGCATTGTCCTGGCTTAACACTGGTCGAGGTTAGGGGGGCGTTGTCCTGGCTTAACACTGGTCTAGGCTAGGGGGGGCATTGTCCTGGCTTAACACTGGTCTAGGCTAGGGGGGGGCATTGTCCTGGCTTAACACTGGTCTAGGCTAGGGGGGGGCATTGTCCTGGCTTAACACTGGTCTAGGCTAGGGGGGGGGCGTTGTCCTGGCTTAACACTGGTCGAGGCTAGGGGGGCGTTGTCCTGGCTTAACACTAGTCTAGGCTAGGGGGGGCATTGTCCTGGCTTAACACTGGTCTAGGCTAGGGGGGAGCAATGTCCTGGCTTAACACTGGTCTAGGCTAGGGGGGGCGTTGTCCTGGCTTAACACTGGTCTAGGCTAGGGGGGAGCATTGTCCTGGCTTAACACTGGTCTAGGCTAGGGGGGCGTTGTCCTGGCTTAACACTGGTCTAGGCTAGGGGGGGCGTTGTCCTGGCTTAACACTGGTCTAGGCTAGGGGGGGCCTTGTCCTGGCTTAACACTGGTCTAGGCTAGGGGGATCATTGTCCTGGTTGTCCTGGTAGGTCTCAGTAACACTACTAGTAGCTGGTCCCAGTAACTGACCTGTATATGAAGGTCACAGTACAATAACATTAGGAAGCCACCCAGCATGTTAATGACCGCATGCATCCTTGTTTGTTTGTTTACCTTCCTCACCCCTGGTACCCTGCCCTGGCCTCATAAGACTGTATTTAACACACACACACCACACACACACACACACACACACACACACACACACACACACACACACACACACACACACACACACACAACAGGTCATCCTCTTCACAATACCATCATGACTAAAATAACCCCTGACCGGGATACCCCCATAGGATACCCCCATAGGACACCCCCATAGGTTACCCCCATAGGTTACCCCCATAGGACACCCCCATAGGATACCCCCATAGGATACCCCCATAGGATACCCCCATAGGATAGCCCCATAGGATACCCCCATAGGATAACCCCATAGGATACCCCCATAGGTTACCCCAAACAAACAGTCATTGATTCCCAAGGCCGACAATCCCTTGTAGGAAAACCAGGAGCGGGGAGGGAAACCAAGCTGGACTCGTAAATCAGGGCTGTAATCCGGAGCGTCAGGAGTGTGGGGAATGGGAGCGTTGGGATGGCCTGGGGAAATGCAGGCTTCCACAGGATTTCTTCCCAGGAAACAACAGTAACTAACAGCCCTCATATTGGCCCTGCTGACTGTCACCCCAGTTCAGATACAGGTCAACCAACCAGGTTAACTAGGTGTTGTTCTGTAACCAGCTGTACTAAAGGTCTATTCAACTCCAGCCTGTTAACTAGGTGTTGTTCTGTAACCAGCTGTACTAAAGGTCTATTCAACTCCAGCCTGTTAACTAGGTGTTGTTCTGTAACCAGCTGTACTAAAGGTCTATTCAACTCCAGCCTGTTAACTAGGTGTTGTTCTGTAACCAGCTGTACTAAAGGTCTATTCAACTCCAGCCTGTTAACTAGGTGTTGTTCTGTAACCAGCTGTACTAAAGGTCTATTCAACTCCAGCCTGTTAACTAGGTGTTGTTCTGTAACCAGCTGTACTAAAGGTCTATTCAACTACAGCCTGTTAACTAGGTGTTGTTCTGTAACCAGCTGTACTAAAGGTCTATTCAACTCCAGCCTGTTAACTAGGTGTTGTTCTGTAACCAGCTGTACTAAAGGTCTATTCAACTCCAACCTGTTAACTAGGTGTTGTTCTGTAACCAGCTGTACTAAAGGTCTATTCAACTCCAACCTGTTAACTAGGTGTTGTTCTGTAACCAGCTGTACTAAAGGTCTATTCAACTACAGCCTGTTAACTAGGTGTTGTTCTGTAACCAGCTGACAAAAACATACCCAGGATGAGCTAGACTAGAACATACCCAGGATGAGCTAGACTAGAACATACCCAGGATGAGCTAGACTAGAACATACCCAGGATGAGCTAGACTAGAACATATCCAGGATGAGCTAGACTAGAACATACCCAGGATGAGCTAGACTAGAACATACCCAGGATGAGCTAGACTAGAACATACCCAGGATGAGCTAGACTAGAACATACCCAGGATGAGCTAGACTAGAACATACCCAGGATGAGCTAGACTAGAACATACCCAGGATGAGTGAGAGCTAAGGGATACAGTGGTCTTCCATGTCCTCAGGAGGAAGCCTGGAAGCAGCTCAGCAGGGTGTCTCCTACTCTCCAACACAAAGACAGAGTCCTCCAGCTGACGCAGTAGGGGACAGGACAGAGGTACTTACTGAGCCACTCATCAACCTCCTCCCAACCCCCCATGACCTATCAGACCCCCACGGCCCAGCCCCAGGACCCTAAAGGAGGAAAGGGAAGTGATGTCGCCCCGTGACAAGTTCCTGTGGAGCCTGCGTTCAAAGCCCCCCAGGGTGTGAGCAGCACAGAGCTGTTTATAGCTGGCTCCCTTCAAAGCCTCTGATACATAACGGATGGTCTTCTCTTCCTGACATTCTGTGTAGTGTGGGGGTCTGGGGGGTCTGGGGGGTATTGGGGGTCTGGGACTAGGCTGGATGGGGATGTGTAGGCGGGGAACTGACACCGACTTGGCCCGACAGATAAGAGGAACGTTACTAAATGTGTGTACATACAGGAAAACATACACACGACCACTAAGACACACAACTCATACATTCACCAGAATGAAGGAGAGGTGACTCACCTGTGTGCCCAGGTACTGTAGAGTGATGTCTCCTCCTGCGTCTCTAGACAGACACTGTAGAACCCTGGGGGTTCTGTTGATGGTGACAGGCAGCAGGGCTGAGGCCAGGTTCCACTCTCCACTAACCTCCACCTTAACTCCATCCACCTCCACCTGCCAGGGGGATCAGAGGAACAGCCATTACTACACTCTACTTATTATTCTGATACAAGCCATTTGCTTCCCATGTGGAGAGATGGCAGTTTGATATGCAGGAGGAGACAGCCTGCAGCCTGACAGCAGGAGGAGCAGCTATGTTGAACCACTTGGGAAAATAACAGCATCAAAGATAGTACTGATGGGCAGAGGAAAGACCCAGTATCCACTACTAGAGGACCAGGGAAATACCCAGTATCCACTACTAGAGGACCAGGGAAATACCCAGTATCCACTACTAGAGGACCAGGGAAATGCCCAGTATCCACTACTAGAGGACCAGGGAAATATCCAGTATCCACTACTAGAGGACCAGGGAAAGACCCAGTATCCACTACTAGAGGACCAGGGAAAGACCCAGTATCCACTACTAGAGGAGAGGACCAGGGAAAGACCCAGTATCCACTACTAGAGGACCAGGGAAATACCCAGTATCCACTACTAGAGGAGAGGACCAGGGAAAGACCCAGTATCCACTACTAGAGGACCAGGGAAAGACCCAGTATCCACTACTAGAGGAGAGGACCAGGGAAATACCCAGTATCCACTACTAGAGGACCAGGGAAAGACCCAGTATCCACTACTAGAGGACCAGGGAAATACCCAGTATCCACTACTAGAGGACCAGGGAAAGACCCAGTATCCACTACTAGAGGAGAGGACCAGGGAAATACCCAGTATCCACTACTAGAGGACCAGGGAAATACCCAGTATCCACTACTAGAGGACCAGGGAAATACCCACTACTAGAGGAGAGGACCAGGGAAAGACCCAGTATCCACTACTAGAGAAGAGGACCAGGGAAATACCCAGTATCCACTACTAGAGGACCAGGGAAATACCCACTACTAGAGGAGAGGACCAGGGAAAGACCCAGTATCCACTACTAGAGGAGAGGACCAGGGAAATACCCAGTATCCACTACTAGAGGACCAGGGAAAGACCCAGTATCCACTACTAGAGGACCAGGGAAATACCCATTATCCACTACTAGAGGAGAGGACCAGGGAAATACCCAGTATCCACTACTAGAGGACCAGGGAAATACCCAGTATCCACTACTAGAGGACCAGGGAAAGACCCAGTACCCACTACTAGAGGACCAGGGAAATACCCAGTATCCACTACTAGAGGACCAGGGAAAGACCCAGTATCCACTACTAGAGGAGAGGACCAAAGAAAGACCCAGTATCCACTACTAGAGGAGAGGACCAGGGAAAGACCCAGTATCCACTACTAGAGGACCAGGGAAATATCCAGTATCCACTACTAGAGGAGAGGACCAGGGAAAGACCCAGTATCCACTACTAGAGGACCAGGGAAAGACCCAGTATCCACTACTAGAGGACCAGGGAAATACCCAGTATCCACTACTAGAGGACCAGGGAAATACCCAGTATCCACTACTAGAGGACCAGGGAAAGACCCAGTATCCACTACTAGAGGAGAGGACCAGGGAAATACCCAGTATCCACTACTAGAGGACCAGGGAAAGACCCAGTATCCACTACTAGAGGAGAGGACCAGGGAAATACCCAGTATCCACTACTAGAGGACCAGGGAAATACCCAGTATCCACTACTAGAGGAGAGGACCAGGGAAAGACCCAGTATCCACTACTAGAGGACCAGGGAAATACCCAGTGTCCACTACTAGAGGAGAGGACCAGGGAAATACCCAGTATCCACTACTAGAGGACCAGGGAAAGACCCAGAATCCACTACTAGAGGACCAGGGAAATACCCAGTATCCACTACTAGAGGACCAGGGAAAGACCCAGTATCCACTACTAGAGGAGAGGACCAGGGAAATACCCAGTATCCACTACTAGAGGACCAGGGAAATACCCACTACTAGAGGAGAGGACCAGGGAAAGACCCAGTATCCACTACTAGAGGACCAGGGAAATACCCACTACTAGAGGAGAGGACCAGGGAAAGACCCAGTATCCACTACTAGAGGAGAGGACCAGGGAAAGACCCAGTATCCACTACAAGAGGACCAGGGAAAGACCCAGTATCCACTACTAGAGGACCAGGGAAATACCCATTATCCACTACTAGAGGAGAGGACCAGGGAAATACCCAGTATCCACTACTAGAAGACCAGGGAAATACCCAGTATCCACTACTAGAGGACCAGGGAAAGACCCAGTACCCACTACTAGAGGACCAGGGAAATACCCAGTATCCACTACTAGAGGACCAGGGAAAGACCCAGTATCCACTACTAGAGGAGAGGACCAGGGAAAGACCCAGTATCCACTACTAGAGGACCAGGGAAATATCCAGTATCCACTACTAGAGGAGAGGACCAGGGAAAGACCCAGTATCCACTACTAGAGGATCAGGGAAAGACCCAGTATCCACTACTAGAGGACCAGGGAAATACCCAGTATCCACTACTAGAGGAGAGGACCAGGGAAAGACCCAGTATCCACTACTAGAGGACCAGGGAAAGACCCAGTATCCACTACTAGAGGAGAGGACCAGGGAAATACCCAGTATCCACTACTAGAGGACCAGGGAAAGACCCAGTATCCACTACTAGAGGACCAGGGAAATACCCACTACTAGAGGAGAGGACCAGGGAAAGACCCAGTATCCACTACTAGAGGAGAGGACCAGGGAAAGACCCAGTATCCACTACGAGAGGACCAGGGAAATATCCAGTATCCACTACTAGAGGAGAGGACCAGGGAAAGACCCAGTATCCACTACTAGAGGATCAGGGAAAGACCCAGTATCCACTACTAGAGGACCAGGGAAATACCCAGTATCCACTACTAGAGGAGAGGACCAGGGAAAGACCCAGTATCCACTACTAGAGGACCAGGGAAAGACCCAGTATCCACTACTAGAGGAGAGGACCAGGGAAATACCCAGTATCCACTACTAGAGGACCAGGGAAAGACCCAGTATCCACTACTAGAGGACCAGGGAAATACCCACTACTAGAGGAGAGGACCAGGGAAATACCCAGTATCCACTACTAGAGGAGAGGACCAGGGAAAGACCCAGTATCCACTACTAGAGGACCAGGGAAAGACCCAGTATCCACTACTAGAGGAGAGGACCAGGGAAAGACCCAGTATCCACTACTAGAGGAGAGGACCAGGGAAATACCCAGTATCCACTACTAGAGGACCAGGGAAAGACCCAGTATCCACTACTAGAGGACCAGGGAAATACCCAGTATCGACTACTAGAGGAGAGGACCAGGGAAAGACCCAGTATCCACTACTAGAGGACCAGGGAAATACCCAGTATCTACTACTAGAGGACCAGGGAAAGACCCAGTATCCACTACTAGAGGACCAGGGAAAGACCCAGTATCCACTACTAGAGGACCAGGGAAAGACCCAGTATCCACTACTAGAGGAGAGGACCAGGGAAAGACCCAGTATCCACTACTAGAGAGGAGAGGACCAGGGAAAGACCCAGTATCCACTATTTGAGAGGAGAGGACCAGGGAAAGACCCAGTATCCACTACTAGAGGAGAGGACCAGGGAAAGACCCAGTATCCACTACTAGACAGGAGAGGACCAGGGAAAGGACACAGTACCCAGCACCAGTCGTTCCTCTCCTGGGGGGTACTGGCCCCTAGTTTGATGTGTGGTTCAGTGGTTCTGGGTGACCAGGAGAGGCTGATTAGGAGCATATGTTATCATGGTTCAAGGAAAACAGCCCACCAGACCAGGGACTGCAGGTGTCTAAACACCCAGCCACCGAGTGATGTCTGTCGGCCAGGACAAGCCCTCCTCCCCCCCACCACCTGGACCTCAGCTCCATTCAAGCCCCCTCACAGAGAGAAGGGCCTACTGCCTTCGTTCACTTTACCAAACCACAGGGATATATGGTGGGGTCCCAAATGATAGGACACCATTGATAAAGGATAAGCAAAAATGACTGTATAAAACAAATAACTCAAATACTGAGCTATATTGTATGCTCAAATAAATGGGAAAAGTATATTATTTTATACCAAAGGTTTTTATTAACAAGTTATTTATTTTTTTAAATCTCAAAAACTAGGGGTCAAGATTATTGACACCTCTTATCAATAGTTCACCCTGCGAGGATAACAGTAATGAGCCTTTCTCTAAAATGTTTTAGGAGAACACATTGGGAGGGATCTTGGACCATTTCTCCACACAGAATCCTTCCAGATCTTTGATATCCTTCGTCGGGGCTTATCAACTGCCCTCTTCAACTCAAACCACAGGTTTTCAACGGGTGTAGGGTCCGGAGACAGATTATTTTCTGCTTCTGAATTCTCATATCGACACCAAACCCACCAGTGGTGTGCGTGGAAAAGAGCTTTATGGTCATGTCATCTGACCAAAGCACCGTTTCCAATCCAAACTCCAGGTGTTTACACCTGTTGGATGACAGGAAAACACAGCTCTTGGTCCAGGCACACCAGCGGTGGGTTTGGAGTCTAAAGGAGAATGTATAAGCAGAAAGAACCCCCTCCCTACTCTACAACATGGTGGTGGATCGTTGATGTTATGGGGCTATTTTAATTCCACTGGTCCTGAGGCCCTTGTTTAGGTCAACGGCATCATAGCAGGACCTTTCAGCCAAAGACCTGGTCGCCTCTTCCAGCAAAGACAATCACCCCAAGCACACACCAAACTCCACAAAGACAATCACCCCAAGCACACACCAAACTCCACAAAGACAATCACCCCAAGCACACACCAAACTCCACAAAGACAATCACCCCAAGCACACACCAAACTCCACAAAGACAATCACCCCAAGCACACACCAAAGTCCACAAAGACATTGTTAACTGGCCACAAAAATCAACATTCTGAAATGGCAATCTCAGTCTCCGGACCCTACACCCGTTGAAAACCTGTGGTTTGAGTTGAAGAGGGCAGTTGATAAGCCCCGACGAAGGATATCAAAGACCTGGAAGGATTCTGTGTGGAGAAATGGTCCAAGATCCCAATGTGTTGACCAACTCACAAAACATTTTAGAGAAAGGCTCAGTGCCCTTATCCTTGCAAGGTGAAGTATTGAAAGGTATTAAAAACAAGGTATTAAAAATCATTTTGATCCCTACCTTTGAGAGAAACAAACATAACTTGTTAAACAAAATAACAAAATAATAATTTCCACTTTTTGTTGAATAAAATAGATCTCAGTATTTAAATGATTTACCTTATACAGTTTTTTGCTCATCTTTATCAAGGGTGTGAATAATTTCGGACCCCACTGTGTGTGTGTGTGTAACTCACAGTGAACGTGGATCCAGAGCGTGACACAGCGACCGCGTGGCTTCCCTTCTCCAACTCCACACACAGCTCCCACTGCCTCCTCTCCTGGGGGGTGGTGGACACCCTGAAACACACACACACACACACACACACACACACACACACACACACACACACACACACACACACACACACACACACACACACACACACACACACACACACACACGCACCCCCCTTTCCCATTAGCATCAGTCTCAGAGAGGAAGCTGAATAAACAGTCAGCTCTTCCACTAACGGACAGCTACTCCCTCTCTCTCCCTACACCAGAGACCAGTCAGCTCTTCCACTAACGGACAGCTACTCCCTCTCTCTCCCTACACCAGAGACCAGTCAGCTCTTCCACTAACGGACAGCTACTCCCTCTCTCTCCCTACACCAGAGACCAGTCAGCTCTTCCACTAACGGACAGCTACTCCCTCTCTCTCCCTACACCAGAGACCAGTCAGCTCTTCCACTAACGGACAGCTACTCCCTCTCTCTCCCTACACCAGAGACCAGTCAGCTCTTCCACTAACGGACAGCTACTCCCTCTCTCTCCCTACACCAGAGACCAGTCAGCTCTTCCACTAACGGACAGCTACTCCCTCTCTCTCCCTACACCAGAGACCAGTCAGCTCTTCCACTAACGGACAGCTACTCCCTCTCTCTCCCTACACCAGAGACCAGTCAGCTCTTCCACTAACGGACAGCTACTCCCTCTCTCTCCCTACACCAGAGACCAGTCAGCTCTTCCACTAACGGACAGCTACTCCCTCTCTCTCCCTACACCAGAGACCAGTCAGCTCTTCCACTAACGGACAGCTACTCCCTCTCTCTCCCTACACCAGAGACCAGTCAGCTCTTCCACTAACGGACAGCTACTCCCTCTCTCTCCCTACACCAGAGACCAGTCAGCTCTTCCACTAACGGACAGCTACTCCCTCTCTCTCCCTACACCAGAGACCAGTCAGCTCTTCCACTAACGGACAGCTACTCCCTCTCTCTCCCTACACCAGAGACCAGTCAGCTCTTCCACTAACGGACAGCTACTCCCTCTCTCTCCCTACACCAGAGACCAGTCAGCTCTTCCACTAACGGACAGCTACTCCCTCTCTCTCCCTACACCAGAGACCAGTCAGCTCTTCCACTAACGGACAGCTACTCCCTCTCTCTCCCTAACACCAGAGACCAGTCAGCTCTTCCACTAACGGACAGCTACTCCCTCTCTCTCCCTACACCAGAGACCAGTCAGCTCTTCCACTAACGGACAGCTACTCCCTCTCTCTCCCTACACCAGAGACCAGTCAGCTCTTCCACTAACGGACAGCTACTCCCTCTCTCTCCCTACACCAGAGACCAGTCAGCTCTTCCACTAACGGACAGCTACTCCCTCTCTCTCCCTACACCAGAGACCAGTCAGCTCTTCCACTAACGGACAGCTACTCCCTCTCTCTCCCTACACCAGAGACCAGTCAGCTCTTCCACTAACGGACAGCTACTCCCTCTCTCTCCCTACACCAGAGACCAGTCAGCTCTTCCACTAACGGACAGCTACTCCCTCTCTCTCCCTACACCAGAGACCAGTCAGCTCTTCCACTAACGGACAGCTACTCCCTCTCTCTCCCTACACCAGAGACCAGTCAGCTCTTCCACTAACGGACAGCTACTCCCTCTCTCTCCCTACACCAGAGACCAGTCAGCTCTTCCACTAACGGACAGCTACTCCCTCTCTCTCCCTACACCAGAGACCAGTCAGCTCTTCCACTAACGGACAGCTACTCCCTCTCTCTCCCTACACCAGAGACCAGTCAGCTCTTCCACTAACGGACAGCTACTCCCTCTCTCTCCCTACACCAGAGACCAGTCAGCTCTTCCACTAACGGACAGCTACTCCCTCTCTCTCCCTACACCAGAGACCAGTCAGCTCTTCCACTAACGGACAGCTACTCCCTCTCTCTCCCTACACCAGAGACCAGTCAGCTCTTCCACTAACGGACAGCTACTCCCTCTCTCTCCCTACACCAGAGACCAGTCAGCTCTTCCACTAACGGACAGCTACTCCCTCTCTCTCCCTACACCAGAGACCAGTCAGCTCTTCCACTAACGGACAGCTACTCCCTCTCTCTCCCTACACCAGAGACCGTCAGCTCTTCCACTAACGGACAGCTACTCCCTCTCTCTCCCTACACCAGAGACCAGTCAGCTCTTCCACTAACGGACAGCTACTCCCTCTCTCTCCCTACACCAGAGACCAGTCAGCTCTTCCACTAACGGACAGCTACTCCCTCTCTCTCCCTACACCAGAGACCAGTCAGCTCTTCCACTAACGGACAGCTACTCCCTCTCTCTCCCTACACCAGAGACCAGTCAGCTCTTCCACTAACGGACAGCTACTCCCTCTCTCTCCCTACACCAGAGACCAGTCAGCTCTTCCACTAACGGACAGCTACTCCCTCTCTCTCCCTACACCAGAGACCAGTCAGCTCTTCCACTAACGGACAGCTACTCCCTCTCTCTCCCTACACCAGAGACCAGTCAGCTCTTCCACTAACGGACAGCTACTCCCTCTCTCTCCCTACACCAGAGACCAGTCAGCTCTTCCACTAACGGACAGCTACTCCCTCTCTCTCCCTACACCAGAGACCCAGTCAGCTCTTCCACTAACGGACAGCTACTCCCTCTCTCTCCCTACACCAGAGACCAGTCAGCTCTTCCACTAACGGACAGCTACTCCCTCTCTCTCCCTACACCAGAGACCAGTCAGCTCTTCCACTAACGGACAGCTACTCCCTCTCTCTCCCTACACCAGAGACCAGTCAGCTCTTCCACTAACGGACAGCTACTCCCTCTCTCTCCCTACACCAGAGACCAGTCAGCTCTTCCACTAACGGACAGCTACTCCCTCTCTCTCCCTACACCAGAGACCAGTCAGCTCTTCCACTAACGGACAGCTACTCCCTCTCTCTCCCTACACCAGAGACCAGTCAGCTCTTCCACTAACGGACAGCTACTCCCTCTCTCTCCCTACACCAGAGACCAGTCAGCTCTTCCACTAACGGACAGCTACTCCCTCTCTCTCCCTACACCAGAGACCAGTCAGCTCTTCCACTAACGGACAGCTACTCCCTCTCTCTCCCTACACCAGAGACCAGTCAGCTCTTCCACTAACGGACAGCTACTCCCTCTCTCTCCCTACACCAGAGACCAGTCAGCTCTTCCACTAACGGACAGCTACTCCCTCTCTCTCCCTACACCAGAGACCAGTCAGCTCTTCCACTAACGGACAGCTACTCCCTCTCTCTCCCTACACCAGAGACCAGTCAGCTCTTCCACTAACGGACAGCTACTCCCTCTCTCTCCCTACACCAGAGACCAGTCAGCTCTTCCACTAACGGACAGCTACTCCCTCTCTCTCCCTACACCAGAGACCAGTCAGCTCTTCCACTAACGGACAGCTACTCCCTCTCTCTCCCTACACCAGAGACCAGTCAGCTCTTCCACTAACGGACAGCTACTCCCCTCTCTCTCCCTACAACCAGAGACCAGTCAGCTCTTCCACTAACGGACAGCTACTCCCTCTCTCTCCCTACACCAGAGACCAGTCAGCTCTTCCACTAACGGACAGCTACTCCCTCTCTCTCCCTACACCAGAGACCAGTCAGCTCTTCCACTAACGGACAGCTACTCCCTCTCTCTCCCTACACCAGAGACCAGTCAGCTCTTCCACTAACGGACAGCTACTCCCTCTCTCTCCCTACACCAGAGACCAGTCAGCTCTTCCACTAACGGACAGCTACTCCCTCTCTCTCCCTACACCAGAGACCAGTCAGCTCTTCCACTAACGGACAGCTACTCCCTCTCTCTCCCTACACCAGAGACCAGTCAGCTCTTCCACTAACGGACAGCTACTCCCTCTCTCTCCCTACACCAGAGACCAGTCAGCTCTTCCACTAACGGACAGCTACTCCCTCTCTCTCCCTACACCAGAGACCAGTCAGCTCTTCCACTAACGGACAGCTACTCCCTCTCTCTCCCTACACCAGAGACCAGTCAGCTCTTCCACTAACGGACAGCTACTCCCTCTCTCTCCCTACACCAGAGACCAGTCAGCTCTTCCACTAACGGACAGCTACTCCCTCTCTCTCCCTACACCAGAGACCAGTCAGCTCTTCCACTAACGGACAGCTACTCCCTCTCTCTCCCTACACCAGAGACCAGTCAGCTCTTCCACTAACGGACAGCTACTCCCTCTCTCTCCCTACACCAGAGACCAGTCAGCTCTTCCACTAACGGACAGCTACTCCCTCTCTCTCCCTACACCAGAGACCAGTCAGCTCTTCCACTAACGGACAGCTACTCCCTCTCTCTCCCTACACCAGAGACCAGTCAGCTCTTCCACTAACGGACAGCTACTCCCTCTCTCTCCCTACACCAGAGACCAGTCAGCTCTTCCACTAACGGACAGCTACTCCCTCTCTCTCCCTACACCAGAGACCAGTCAGCTCTTCCACTAACGGACAGCTACTCCCTCTCTCTCCCTACACCAGAGACCAGTCAGCTCTTCCACTAACGGACAGCTACAAGTCTATACTCTACCTCTCCCTCTCTCCCTACACCAGAGACCAGTCAGCTCTTCCACTAACGGACAGCTACTCCCTCTCTCTCCCTACACCAGAGACAGTCAGCTCTTCCACTAACGGACAGCTACTCCCTCTCTCTCCCTACACCAGAGACCAGTCAGCTCTTCCACTAACGGACAGCTACTCCCTCTCTCTCCCTACACCAGAGACCAGTCAGCTCTTCCACTAACGGACAGCTACTCCCTCTCTCTCCCTACACCAGAGACCAGTCAGCTCTTCCACTAACGGACAGCTACTCCCTCTCTCTCCCTACACCAGAGACCAGTCAGCTCTTCCACTAACGGACAGCTACTCCCTCTCTCTCCCTACACCAGAGACCAGTCAGCTCTTCCACTAACGGACAGCTACTCCCTCTCTCTCCCTACACCAGAGACCAGTCAGCTCTTCCACTAACGGACAGCTACTCCCTCTCTCTCCCTACACCAGAGACCAGTCAGCTCTTCCACTAACGGACAGCTACTCCCTCTCTCTCCCTACACCAGAGACCAGTCAGCTCTTCCACTAACGGACAGCTACTCCCTCTCTCTCCCTACACCAGAGACCAGTCAGCTCTTCCACTAACGGACAGCTACTCCCTCTCTCTCCCTACACCAGAGACCAGTCAGCTCTTCCACTAACGGACAGCTACTCCCTCTCTCTCCCTACACCAGAGACCAGTCAGCTCTTCCACTAACGGACAGCTACTCCCTCTCTCTCCCTACACCAGAGACCAGTCAGCTCTTCCACTAACGGACAGCTACTCCCTCTCTCTCCCTACACCAGAGACCAGTCAGCTCTTCCACTAACGGACAGCTACTCCCTCTCTCTCCCTACACCAGAGACCAGTCAGCTCTTCCACTAACGGACAGCTACTCCCTCTCTCTCCCTACACCAGAGACCAGTCAGCTCTTCCACTAACGGACAGCTACTCCCTCTCTCTCCCTACACCAAGAGACCAGTCAGCTCTTCCACTAACGGACAGCTACTCCCTCTCTCTCCCTACACCAGAGACCAGTCAGCTCTTCCACTAACGGACAGCTACTCCCTCTCTCTCCCTACACCAGAGGACCAGTCAGCTCTTCCACTAACGGACAGCTACTCCCTCTCTCTCCCTACACCAGAGGACCAGTCAGCTCTTCCACTAACGGACAGCTACTCCCTCTCTCTCCCTACACCAGAGACCAGTCAGCTCTTCCACTAACGGACAGCTACTCCCTCTCTCTCCCTACACCAGAGACCAGTCAGCTCTTCCACTAACGGACAGCTACTCCCTCTCTCTCCCTACACCAGAGACCAGTCAGCTCTTCCACTAACGGACAGCTACTCCCTCTCTCTCCCTACACCAGAGACCAGATCAGCTCTTCCACTAACGGACCGCTACTCCCCCTCTCTCCCTACACCAGAGACCAGTCACGCTCTTCCACTAACGGACAGCTACTCCCTCTCTCTCCCTACACAGAGACCAGTCAGCTCTTTCCACTAACGGACAGCTACTCCCTCTCTCTCCCTACACCAGAGACCAGTCAGCTCTTCCACTAACGGACAGCTACTCCCTCTCTCTCCCTACACAGAGACCAGTCAGCTCTTCCACTAAACGGACACTAACGGACAGCTACTCCCTCTCTCTCCCTACACCAGAGACCAGTCAGCTCTTCCACTAACGGACAGCTACTCCCTCTCTCTCCCTACACCAGAGACCAGTCAGCTCTTCCACTAACGGACAGCTACTCCCTCTCTCTCCCTACACCAGAGACCAGTCAGCTCTTCCACTAACGGACAGCTACTCCCTCTCTCTCCCTACACCAGAGACCAGTCAGCTCTTCCACTAACGGACCAGCTACTCCCTCTCTCTCCCTACACCAGAGACCAGTCAGCTCTTCCACTAACGGACAGCTACTCCCTCTCTCTCCCTACACCAGAGACCAGTCAGCTCTTCCACTAACGGACAGCTACTCCCTCTCTCTCCCTACACCAGAGACCAGTCAGCTCTTCCACTAACGGACAGCTACTCCCTCTCTCTCCCTACACCAGAGACCAGTCAGCTCTTCCACTAACGGACAGCTACTCCCTCTCTCTCCCTACACCAGAGACCAGTCAGCTCTTCCACTAACGGACAGCTACTCCCTCTCTCTCCCTACACCAGAGACCAGTCAGCTCTTCCACTAACGGACAGCTACTCCCTCTCTCTCCCTACACCAGAGACCAGTCAGCTCTTCCACTAACGGACAGCTACTCCCTCTCTCTCCCTACACCAGAGACCAGTCAGCTCTTCCACTAACGGACAGCTACTCCCTCTCTCTCCCTACACCAGAGACCAGTCAGCTCTTCCACTAACGGACAGCTACTCCCTCTCTCTCCCTACACCAGAGACCAGTCAGCTCTTCCACTAACGGACAGCTACTCCCTCTCTCTCCCTACACCAGAGACCAGTCAGCTCTTCCACTAACGGACAGCTACTCCCTCTCTCTCCCTACACCAGAGACCAGTCAGCTCTTCCACTAACGGACAGCTACTCCCTCTCTCTCCCTACACCAGAGACCAGTCAGCTCTTCCACTAACGGACAGCTACTCCCTCTCTCTCCCTACACCAGAGACCAGTCAGCTCTTCCACTAACGGACAGCTACTCCCTCTCTCTCCCTACACCAGAGACCAGTCAGCTCTTCCACTAACGGACAGCTACTCCCTCTCTCTCCCTACACCAGAGACCAGTCAGCTCTTCCACTAACGGACAGCTACTCCCTCTCTCTCCCTACACCAGAGACCAGTCAGCTCTTCCACTAACGGACAGCTACTCCCTCTCTCTCCCTACACCAGAGACCAGTCAGCTCTTCCACTAACGGACAGCTACTCCCTCTCTCTCCCTACACCAGAGACCAGTCAGCTCTTCCACTAACGGACAGCTACTCCCTCTCTCTCCCTACACCAGAGACCAGTCAGCTCTTCCACTAACGGACAGCTACTCCCTCTCTCTCCCTACACCAGAGACCAGTCAGCTCTTCCACTAACGGACAGCTACTCCCTCTCTCTCCCTACACCAGAGACCAGTCAGCTCTTCCACTAACGGACAGCTACTCCCTCTCTCTCCCTACACCAGAGACCAGTCAGCTCTTCCACTAACGGACAGCTACTCCCTCTCTCTCCCTACACCAGAGACCAGTCAGCTCTTCCACTAACGGACAGCTACTCCCTCTCTCTCCCTACACCAGAGACCAGTCAGCTCTTCCACTACGGACCAGCTACTCCCTCTCTCTCCCTACACCAGAGACCAGTCAGCTCTTCCACTAACGGGACAGCTACTCCCTCTCTCTCCCTACACCAGAGACCAGTCAGCTTCTTCCACTAACGGACAGCTACTCCCTCTCTCTCCCTACACCAGAGACCAGTCAGCTCTTCCACTAACGGACAGCTACTCCCTCTCTCTCCTACACCAGAGACCAGTCAGCTCTTCCACTAACGGACAGCTACTCCCTCTCTCTCCCTACACCAGAGACCAGTCAGCTCTTCCACTAACGGGACAGCTACTCCCTCCTCTCTCCCTACACCCAGAGACCAGTCAGCTCTTCCACTAACGGACAGCTACTCCCTCTCTCTCCCTACACCAAGACCAGTCAGCTCTTCCACTAACGGACAGAGCTTACTCCCCTCTCTCCTCCCTACAACCAGAGACCAGTCAGCTCTTCCACTAACGGACAGCTACTCCCTCTCTCTCCCTACACCAGAGACCAGTCAGCTCTTCCACTAACGGACAGCTACTCCCTCTCTCTCCCTACACCAGAGACCAGTCTGCTGGTCTGTTACCTCTCAGCCAACCTTCCTAACACAACTTTTATTAAGAAAGACACTTGAAATGAGCATGGTATAGATGAACATAATCAACAGCACCAACACATACATTTAGCTTTGGAACCAGAAATTCAAGAGATGTTGATGGCTAACTATAGTGTTGAGGCTTTAATGATCATGCTCTCTGGAATAGTCCACTGTAGAAGGATCTGTCAGGTTTATCCCTGCTCTGAGAGAGAGGAGGGGGGAGGGGGGAGAGAGGAGGAGTGAGAGGAGAGAGGAGGGGGGAGGGAGGAGGAGTGAGAGGAGGGGGAGGGAAGAAAGGGGGAGGGAGGGCTGAGGGGGAGGGAGGGAGAGAGGCAGAGAGGAGACAGGAGGGGTGAGGGAGGAGAGAGGAGGGGGGAGGGAGGAGAGAGGAGGAGTGAGAGGAGAGAGGAGGGGGGAGGGGTGAGGGAGGAGAGAGGAGGAGTGAGAGGAGAGAGGAGGGGGAGGGAAGAAAGGGGGAGGGAGGGCTGAGGGGGAGGGAGGGAGAGAGGCAGAGAGGAGACAGGAGGGGTGAGGGAGGAGAGAGGAGGAGTGAGAGGGAAGAAAGGAGTGGGAGGGAGGGAGGGCTGAGGGGGAGGGAGGGAGGGATCTACCACTGACTGCAACTACAAAGACCGACCCCCGGCGGTTCATGAACAAGGAAAGGAAACGATCCGAACAAGAAAGAAGAAAATGTGGCCAGATGTTGAGACAGATGGCAGAGCTGACAGAGAGAATCAAGTCTAACAGTTTGACCAGCAGACTGCTACACCACGCTAGGATACAGCTCTGTTAACTGGTGACATATTGCAGAACTGAGCCGGTGCTACAAGCAATGGAACATGTAAAACACTGGTTTAAACACACAACACAATAATAAACTCGGTAAAAACAGACAATGGACATTCAGATACAGTGAAACAACACAATAATTAACACATGGGGAACAATGAGAGCTCTAGCTCTTTCTGATGTCAACTAGAACCTCTTGGTGTTTTTACCTCCTCTCTGTTTGATTTAACCAGGTAAGTCATTGAGAACACATCTTTTACAATATCAACCTGACCAAGATGGTGCTTTATCTAAGTGATCTAAGTCATACAAGAATTTCCCACAGTTATTTTAATTGATTTAATTTACCTGAGATTACCCAGGAACCTCTGGGAGCGGAGCTGTGCCGAGACGTAGAGAGCGGCTGCGGTGGCGACGAGCTCCCTGCGACCCTCGGAGGTCAGCTGGTGACCTTTGAACCCCTCTGGGTATTCCTCTGGCAGGAAGTTAGTGGTGATGTCACCAGAGATGAAGCGAGGGTGTGTGATGATCTCTCTGAGCAGGGGGATGTTGTGGGTCACACCTGGACAGTCACACACACAGGAACAACAGTCAGAGACAGGTAGAGATCAGACACCTGGACAGTCACACACACAGGAACAACAGTCAGAGACAGGTAGAGATCAGACACCTGGACAGTCACACACACAGGAACAACAGTCAGAGACAGGTAGAGATCAGAACCTCTACATGTGTGTAGCTATACAGAAAATGTCAGAGGCTTGAGGTACTGAAGATGCTTCCAGAAAGATATAACACCCAACAGTGTGTGTGTGTGTGTCTTACCTCTGATGACGTAGTTATCCAGAGCGTCCTCCATCCTCTGCAGGGCTTCAGCGCGCGTGGCGCCATAGGTCACCAGCTACGGCGAGCACAGAGGGACATTCACATTATAGATCAGTAAAACATATTGGAAAGGGCAATGTGATTGTGTTGGGCAGTTTGAGGGAGAACACAGCAACTAACCTTGGAGATCATTGGGTCATAGTAGATACTGATGTCACTTCCTTCTTGGATGCCACTGTCCACACGCACCTGACAGAGGAGACTACATGTCAGTATGACTACATGTCAGTATGAATACATGTCAGTATGACTACATGTCAGTAAGACTACATGTCAGTAAGACTACATGTCAGTAAGACTACATGTCAGTAAGACTACATGTCAGTAAGACTACACTGTCACCTGACAGAGAGAAAACAACATGTCAGTAAGACTACATGTCAGTATGACTACATGTCAGTAAGACTACATGTCAGTATGACTACATGTCAGTAAGACTACATGTCAGTAAGACTACATGTCAGTATGACTACATGTCAGTATGACTACATGTCAAAATGACTACATGTCAGTATGAATACATGTCAGTATGACTACATGCCAGTATGACTACATGTCAGTATGACTACATGTCAAAATGACTACATGTCAGTATGAATACATGTCAGTAAGACTACACTGTCACCTGACAGAGAGAAAACAACATGTCAGTAAGACTACATGTCAGTAAGACTACATGTCAGTAAGACTACATGTCAGTAAGACTACATGTCAGTAAGACTACATGTCAGTAACACTACATGTCAGTATGACTACATGTCAGTATGACTACATGTCAAAATGACTACATTTCAGTATGACTACATGTCAATAAGAATACATGTCAGTAAGACTACATGTCAGAATGACTACATGTCAATAAGACTACATGTCAGTATGACTACATGTCAGTATGACTACATGTCAAAATGACTACATTTCAGTAAGACTACATGTCAGAATGACTACATGTCAATAAGACTACATGTCAATAAGACTACATTTCAGTATGACTACATGTCAATAACACTACATGTCAATAACACTACATGTCAATAACACTACATGTCAATAAGACTACATGTCAATAAGACTACATGTCAATAAGACTACATGTCAGAAAGACTACATGTCAGATTGACTACATGTCAGTAAGACTACATGTCAATAAGACTACATGTCAGTAAGACTACATGTCAGAATGACTACATGTCAATAAGACTACATGTCAGTATAACTACATGTCAGTAAGACTACATGTCAGAATGACTACATGTCAATAAGACTACATGTCAGTATGACTACATGTCAATAAGACTACATGTCAGTAAGACTACGTCACTATGAATACATGTCAGTAAGACTACATGTCAGTAAGACTACATGTCACTACGAATACATGTCAGTAAGACTACATGTCAGTATGACTACATGTCAGTAAGACTACATGTCAGTATGACTACATGTCAATAAGACTACATGTCAGTATGACTACATGTCAGTAAGACTACATGTCAGTAAGACTACATCAGTATGACTCAGGTCTTCCAGGAAGATAGAAATAGGACATGTAGTATGTATTTCCATTTTGTTTAATGTTTAATAACCTATCAATAACAATTAAAACCATTTCAAAAGCAAATCAACATGTCAGTATGACTACATGTCAGTATGAATACATGTCAGTATGAATACATGTCAGTATGAATACACTGTCACCTGACAGAGGAGACTACATGTCAGTATGAATGCATGTCAGTATGAATACATGTCAGAATGACTACATGTCAGAATGAATACATGTCAGTATGACTACGTGTCAGTATGAATACATGTCAGTATGACTACATGTCAGTATGAATACACTGTCACCTGACAGAGAGAAAACAACATGTCAGTGTGACTACATGTCAATAAGACTACATGTCAGTATGACTACGTGTCAGTATGACTACGTGTCAGTATGACTACATGTCAGTATGAATACATGTCAGTATGAATACATGTCAGAATGACTACGTGTCAGTATGACTACGTGTCAGTATGACTACATGTCAATAAGACTACATGTCAGTATGAATACATATCAGTATGACTACATGTCAGTATGACTACATGTCAATAAGACTACATGTCAGTATGAATACATGTCAGTATGACTACATGTCAATAAGACTACATGTCAGTATGAATACATGTCAGTATGACTACATGTCAGTATGACTACATGTCAGTAAGACTACATGTCAGTATGAATACATGTCAGTATGAATACACTGTCACCTGACAGAGGAGACTACATGTCAGTATGAATGCATGTCAGTATGAATACATGTCAGAATGACTACATGTCAGAATGAATACATGTCAGTATGACTACATGTCAATAAGACTACATGTCAATAAGACTACGTGTCAATAAGACTACGTGTCAATAAGACTACGTGTCAATAAGACTACGTGTCAGTAAGACTACATGTCAATAAGACTACTTGTCAGTAAGACTACATCAGTATGACTCAGGTCTTCCAGGAAGATAGAAATAGGACATGTAGTATGTATTTCCATGTTGTTTAATGTTTACTTATGATGAAAAAATAACCTATCAATAACAATTAAAACCATTTCAAAGGTAAATCGTTTTGACATCAGGGGGAGGACAGGAAGATATAAATATGACACTATAATTAGTAGTCATAACAACAGGCATTCTGATGCTCTAGATCTGAGGCCTGACTAGAACAGCAGCAGTGTTCCATGGAAATATCCTGTCAGGTTCAGAAAGGTCAACACGCATCACGTCTTCAGCAGAAATAACAGAGAGGTTAACACACATCACGTCTTCAGCAGAAATAACAGAGAGGTCAACACACATCACGTCTTCAGCAGAAATAACAGAGAGGTCAACACACATCACGTCTTCAGCAGAAATAACAGAGAGGTCAACACACATCACGTCTTCAGCAGAAATAACAGAGAGGTCAACACACATCACGTCTTCAGCAGAAATAACAGAGAGGTCAACACACATCACGTCTTCAGCAGAAATAACAGAGAGGTCAACACACATCACGTCTTCAGCAGAAATAACAGAGAGGTCAACACATCACGTCTTCAGCAGAAATAACAGAGAGGTTAACACACATCACGTCTTCAGCAGAAATAACAGAGAGGTCAACACACATCACGTCTTCAGCAGAAATAACAGAGAGGTCAATACATCACGTCTTTAGCAGGAATGACAGAGAGGTTAACACACATCACGTCTTCAGCAGAAATAACAGAGAGGTCAACACACATCACGTCTTCAGCAGAAATAACAGAGAGATCAACACACATCACGTCTTCAGCAGAAATAACAGAGAGGTCAATACACATCACGTCTTCAGCAGAAATAACAGAGAGGTCAACACACATCACGTCTTCAGCAGAAATAACAGAGAGGTCAACACACATCACGTCTTCAGCAGAAATAACAGAGAGGTCAATACATCACGTCTTCAGCAGAAATAACAGAGAGGTCAATACACATCACGTCTTCAGCAGAAATAACAGAGAGGTCAACACACATCACGTCTTCAGCAGAAATAACAGAGAGGTCAATACATCACGTCTTCAGCAGAAATAACAGAGAGGTCAATACATCACGTCTTCAGCAGAAATAACAGAGAGGTCAATACATCACGTCTTCAGCAGAAATAACAGAGAGGTCAATACATCACGTCTTCAGCAGAAATAACAGAGAGGTCAATACATCACGTCTTCAGCAGAAATAACAGAGAGGTCAATACACATCACGTCTTCAGCAGAAATAACAGAGAGGTCAACACACATCACGTCTTCAGCAGAAATAACAGAGAGGTCAACACACATCACGTCTTCAGCAGAAATAACAGAGAGGTCAATACATCACGTCTTCAGCAGAAATAACAGAGAGGTCAACACACATCACGTCTTCAGCAGAAATAACAGAGAGGTCAACACACATCACGTCTTCAGCAGAAATAACAGAGAGGTCAACACACATCACGTCTTCAGCAGAAATAACAGAGAGGTCAACACACATCACGTCTTCAGCAGAAATAACAGAGAGGTCAACACACATCACGTCTTCAGCAGAAATAACAGAGAGGTCAACACACATCACGTCTTCAGCAGAAATAACAGAGAGGTCAACACACATCACGTCTTCAGCAGAAATAACAGAGAGGTCAACTCAGAACAAAGTGTGCATGTGACTCACTTTTGGGAGGTTGATGGGTTCCTGGTACTGTGACAGGCGTCCAATGGAGGGCAGACCAAAGGACTTGTAGGGGTCCTGGAGAAGGACAAATATCACCTATGCTTTATAACTGGTTATAACTGCCCAATAACCTCTATAACACACAGGAAGTGTCCAGAAGACAGTGGGGACCCAGAAACAGTTTTGTAGAGAGAAGTGACACATTCACTAGCCAGCAGAAAGGCCATGGTTCACCTTATTCACTTTAAGGTACAAAGCAGAACAAGTGTTCAGTGTGCCCACCTCAGCGTAGACTCTGCTCTCTATAGCCCAGCCGTTGATGGGGATGTCTTCCTGTTTGTGTAGCAGAGGGAAACCCTTGGCCACCCGGATCATCTGCTGCACCAGGTCCAGACCAGTGATACACTCTGTGATTGGGTGCTCCACCTGAACGGGGCAAAGGTCAGCGGTCAGTCAACCACTCAGAAGGGAGGACTGGGTTGGTTACATGGAAGTCACTTGGCAAGTGTCTGACTGTCATGTACAGAAAAACACACACAAAGACAAAACTACAGCTTTCTTCCCATCGCCCCACCTGAAGGCGAGTGTTCATCTCCAGGAAGTAGAAGTTCTTGTTGGAATCCACCAAGAACTCTACGGTCCCGGCAGAGGAGTACTGGACTGCTTTAGCCAGCTGTACTGCCTGCTCCCCCATCGCACGACGTGTCTCTGGGTCCAGGAATGTACTGCAGAGGACAGAAAACACAAAACTTAGAGCCCAAGACATTTCTTTTTTTAAATGTAACCTTTATTTAACTAGGCAAGTCAGTTGAGAACAAACCCTAACCCTTATTTACAATGACGGCCTACACCGGCCAAACCCGGACGACGCTGGGCCAATTATGCGCCACACTATGGGCCTCCCAATCACGGCCGGATGTAACGCAGCCTAGATTTGAACCAGGGACTGCAGTGATGCCTCTTACACTGAGATGCAGTGCCTTAAAGCGCTGCGCCACTCGGGAGCCCACTCGGGAGCCCACTCGGGACATACACCAATGGATAAGTTAAAGGTGAAAACATTGACCCCTGACCTTGGAGCCTCCTCCACCACCTTCTGGTTCCTCCTCTGGATAGAACACTCCCTCTCGTTCAGCCACAGAGCATTACCATGCTTATCAGCCAGGACCTGGATCTCAATGTGTCTGGGGTTGTCTACAAACTTCTCTATCAGCAGACGGTCGTCTCCGAAACTAGATGCAGCCTCCTGTGAGGACAAACGAAAACCTTCCCTGGGAAAGACAGAAGGGAAATGGTTTATAAGTCTCATTAAATATCTTAATAAAGTCTATAAATATCTTATTGCCATTTACTACACAGCGTAGAGACATATAAATAATTGTATAATTAAAATGCTTTTATTATATTTTAATTGCATTTATTACAGCAATAACAAATCTCACCTGGTCTCATCATCGTTCCAGGCGATCCTCATGCCTTTCCCCCCTCCTCCTGCTGAGGCCTTGATCATCACCGGGTAGCCTGATCAACAACACAATATGACCCGGGTAGCCTGATCAACAACACAATATGACCGGGTAGCCTGATCAACAACACAATATGACCCGGGTAGCCTGATCAACAACACAATATGACCGGGTAGCCTGATCAACAACACAATATGACCGGGTAGCCTGATCAACAACACTATATGACCAGGTAGCCTGATCAATAACACAATATGACCGGGTAGCCTGATCAACAACACAATATGACCCGGTAGCCTGATCAACAACACAACATGACCGGGTAGCCTGATCAACAACACAACATGACCGGGTAGCCTGATCAACAACACAATATGACCGGGTAGCCTGATCAACAACACAATATGACCGGGTAGCCTGATAAACAACACAACATGACCGGGTAGCCTGATCAACAACACAACATGACCGGGTAGCCTGATAAACAACACAATATGACCGGGTAGCCTGGTCAACAACACAATATGAAAATTCTGCATGGAGGCCAGGCAAATCTTTTTTTAATTAATGAATGGAATTTTGATTCACTTACCGATTTCTCCTGCAATCTTCACAGCGTCCTCCACGTTCTGAGACAGGAGACAGAGTTGTAAGTTCCACCAACCACCAGCAGAGGGAGGGATTTCCCTCATCTCCTTAACCATCCCTTTGTTTCTCTGCGTCTCCCCGCCTGTCTGCGTCTGCCTGCCTGCCTGCGTGCGCCTGCCTGTCTCCCTGCCTGTCTGTCTGCCTGTCTCCCTGCCTGCCTGTCTGTGTCTCCCTGCCTGCCTGTCTGTGTCTCCCTGCCTGCCTGTCTGTGTCTCCCTGCCTGCCTGTCTCCCTGCCTGCCTGTCTGTGTCTCCCTGCCTGCCTGCCTGTCTCCCTGCCTGCCTGTCTGTGTCTCCCTGCCTGCCTGTCTCCCTGCCTGTCTCCCTGCCTGCCTGTCTCCCTGCCTGCCTGTCTCCCTGCCTGCCTGTCTCCCTGCCTGCCTGTCTCCCTGCCTGCCTGTCTGCCTCCCTGCCTGCCTGTCTGCCTCCCTGCCTGCCTGTCTGCCTGTCTCCCTGCCTGCCTATCTGCCTGCCTGTCTGTGTCTCCCTGCCTGCCTGTCTGTCTGCCTGTCTCCCTGCCTGCCTGTCTCTCTCTCTGCCTGCCTGCCTGTCTGTCTCCCTGCCGGTCTGTCTGTCTACCCCATCAATCATGCCCAGGGGCAGCATAGGTAGAAGAGATCACCCCATCAGAGGTGTTGTTGCCCCCCTGGCCTGTGACAGCTACGTGACAACAACCATCTTTATCTATTTATCTACTAGCCATCAGCAGGCGAAGTGTTAAACATGGCCCACACAGCTCTATTAGGACCATCACTGTATACAGAGGAGAGGAGAAGAGCAGGAGAGGAGAGAGAGGGGAGAGGAGAGAAGAAGAGCAGGAGGAGAGAAGAGGGGGGAGGGAGAAAGGGGGGGGGGAGAGTGGAAGAGCAGGAGGAGAGGGGGGGAAAGGAGAGAAAGAAGGGAAGATTGAGAGAGATAGACAGAGAAAGGCAAAAGGCTGAGGAGAGAGGGGGTAGAGGAGAGAGAAATGGGGAGAAGAGAGAGATGAGAAGAGAGATGGAGATAGAGTGAGGGAAAGAGAGGGGGTAGAGGAGAGAGAGAGATGAGAAGAGAGATGGAGATAGAGGGTAGAGGAGATGGAGGAAAACAAATGCCAGTGTGTAGAATGAGGGATAATGAAGAAGACCAGATCTGAGTGGTATTGTTAAATGCAGATCAAGTTTGATTTGTTGCCAGGATGATCATATGCTTGCAGAAAGTTGTTGCCAGGACAACCATGTTGACGGTATAGCTCACCTCGACGACCCCGTCGAACCCGGGGATGACGTTGACATTGGCTGCCTTGGCAAGGAGCTTGCTCTCGATCTTGTCGCCCATGGCATGGATGGCGTGGGTGTCCGGTCCTATGAACACCACGTCTTCTGCAGCCTGCAGGAGACCAACAACATCACCACCACATCAGAGAACAACCCTACACTGGAACCATTCAGACAGACAATCACACCTGCTACCTATACCTACCTACATAATGAACAGACCTGGGTCAGTATAGAGCTGCTACCTATACCAACCTACATAATGAACAGACCAGGGTCAGTATAGAGCTGCTACCTATACCAACCTACATAATGAACAGACCTGGGTCAGTATAGAGCTGCTACCTATACCAACCTACATAATGAACAGACCTGGGTCAGTATAGAGCTGCTACCTATACCTACCTACATAATGAACAGACCAGGGTCAGTATAGAGCTGCTACCTATACCAACCTACATAATGAACAGACCTGGGTCAGTATAGAACTGCTACCTATACCAACCTACATAATGAACAGACCTGGGTCAGTATAGAGCTGCTACCTATACCAACCTACATAATGAACAGACCTGGGTCAGTATAGAACTGCTACCTATACCAACCTACATAATGAACAGACCTGGGTCAGTATAGAACTGCTACCTATACCAACCTACATAATAAACAGACCTGGGTCAGTATAGAGCTGCTACCTATACCAACCTACATAATGAACAGACCTGGGTCAGTATAGAGCTGCTACCTATACCAACCTACATAATGAACAGACCTGGGTCAGTATAGAGCTGCTACCTATACCAACCTACATAATGAATATACCTGGGTCAGTATAGAGCTGCTACCTATACCTACCTACATAATGAACAGACCTGGGTCAGTATAGAGCTGCTACCTATACCTACCTACATAATGAACAGACCTGGGTCAGTATAGAGCTGCTACCTATACCAACCTACATAATGAACAGACCTGGGTCAGTATAGAGCTGCTACCTATACCAACCTACATAATAAACAGACCTGGGTCAGTATAGAGCTGCTACCTATACCAACCTACATAATGAACAGACCTGGGTCAGTATAGAGCTGCTACCTATACCTACCTACATAATGAACAGACCTGGGTCAGTATAGAGCTGCTACCTATACCTACCTTCATAATGAACAGACCAGGGTCAGTATAGAACTGCTGGAATTTGCGCTTTTTGAACTATAGTGGTTGCATTGGTTCCATTGTACCAGGCATAGCTCAAGAATTGAAACGTGATCGACTTATTTCACCAATTTCAGTATATTCACAAATGTACATTTACATTTGGTTCATTTAGCAGACACTCTTATCCAGAGCGACAGTTAGTGTATTCCCTTTAATATAGCTAGGTGGGACAACCACATCTCAGTAAGTACATTTTTCTTCAGTAAAGCAGCTATCAGCAAAGTCAAAGCTAGTAAGAACAAAATTAAGTCAATTGTGAAATACGTAAATGATACAGGACCAACATACCCGACTCCCATCACAGCCATTTACTTTCAGTCAAAGCAGTGCTGTCTTGGGAACTCAACACAAACCCCTTCAGGCTGTAATAGATGAGGCCTAGTCTCTTGTCACATCTACCCCTTCTACATTACCCACTACCCCTGGAAACATGACAGTACTCAGGGCATATAAACAGGGAAAGAAAGAGTGATGGGAAGAGGGGCGCTTGTTCTCTCTCTCTCCCGTTGTCTTTGTGTTGTATAGAGCCCGTTGGATATTGCTTCCTGCCTGACACACAGTGGCAGAGCCTCTGGGCCCATCGTCAGGCCTTCAGCAGGGCAGTAAGGCTATGGCCCAAATGGCAACCTATTCCCAATGAAGTGCATCACCTTTGACTGGGCTCTGGTCTAAAGTAGTGCACTATATAGGGAATTGGGTTCCATTTGGGTCGTAGCCTAAGGGCCTGTTATTAGTATGGAGATTCACCCTCAATGACTCCCAATTCAGCACCATTAAAGTGAATAGGCCCTGGTTCCCATAGCATGACACACAGGACAAAGGCAGAGAAGGAGAAGAGGACGACTCGACCCAGAGATAATTCTGCTGTTTGTAAATAATAAGCTTAGCTGAGAAGGACAAAGAGAAGAGTGGTGAAGAGAGAAAACAGATGAACAAAACCCCTACTTTAGTGAAATGATTTAAGTTTTACACAAAAGGTACCTTCATTCTCATTTCATCAGTAGGCTTCCTTGTTAGACTTTGACTTGGTTGTAGAGATCACTGTTTGAACAATATTTACAACTCCTCCATCTTGGTTCCAGATCACTGTTTGAACAATATATACAGCGCCTTCGGAAAGTATTCATACCCCTCTGCATGTTGTTGTGTTACAGCCTGAATTCAAAATGGATTAACACATCTACACACAATATCCTGTAATGACAAAGAGAAAACATGTTTTCAAATGTTTTGCTAATTTATTGAAATACAAAACACACAAGTCAATAAGTCAATTTATTGAAAGACTCACACCCCTGAGTCAATACTTTGTAGAAGCACCTTTGGCAGTGATTACAGCTGTGAGTCTTTCTGGGTAAGTCTATAAGACCTCTAAATTCTTCAAGCTCTGCCAAGTTGGTTGCTGATCATTGCTAGGCAGCCATTTTCAAGTCTTGCCATAGCTTTTCAAGCTGACTGAAGGGGTGTGAGTCAGGAACAGTCAATGTCTTCTTGGTAAGCAACTCCAGTGTACATTTGGCCTTGTGTTCTAGTTTATTGTCCTGCTGAAAGGTGAATTCGTCTCCCAGTGTCTGGTGGAAAGCAGACTGAACCAGGTTTTCCTCTAGTACTGTGACTGTGCTTAGCTGTATTCCGTGTATTTTTATCACCCAAAAAAACCTCTATAGTCCTTGCCGATGACAAGCTTACCCATAAAATGATGCAGCATCCACCATGCTTGAAAGTATGAAGAGTGGCACTCAGTAATGTATTGGATTTGTCCCAAACATAACAATTTGTATTCATTTTTTGCTGTTTTGCCTTATTGCAAACAGTTTCAGAATATGTATTTTGTACAGGTTCCCTTCTTTTCACTCTGTCATTTAGGTTAATATTGTAGAGTATACAATGTTGATCCATCCTCAGTTCTCCTATCACAACCATTAAACTCTAACTGTTTTAAAGTCACCATTGGCCTCATGGTGAAATCCCTGAGCAGTTTCCTTCCTCTCCGGCAACTGAGTTAGGAGGGATGCCTGAATCTTTGTAGTGACACCCTCCATAGTGTAATTAATAACTTCACCATGCTGAAAGGGATATTTAACGTCTTTTTTTTTTACCCATCTACCAATAGGTGCTCTTCTTCTTTGTGAGGCATTGGAAAACCTCCCTGGTCTTTGTGGTTGAATCTGTGTTTGAAATTCTTTGCTCGACTGAAGGGACCTTACAGATAATTGTATGAGTTGGGTACAGAGATGAGGTACACACTATTATTGCACACAGAGTCCACGCAACTTATTATGGGACTGGTTAAGCACATTGTTACTCCAGTACATATTTAGGCTTGCCATAACAAAGGGGTTGATTACTTATTGAGTCAAGACATTTAATCTTAATTTTTAATGAATGAAAAACAATCTACTTTGACATTATGGGGTATTGTGTGAAGGCCAGTGACACATACTTTCAATGTAATCCATTTTAAATTCAGGCTGGAACAACAAAATGTGGAAAAAGTCAAGGGGTGTGAATACTTTCTGAAGGCACTAAGTATTCACACCTGAGTCAATACTTTGTAGAAGCACCTTTAGTGGGGATTACAGCTTTGAGTCGTCTTGGGGAAGTCCGGATCAGCTTTGAGTCGTCTTGGTGATGTCTGGATCAGCTTTGAGTCGTCTTGGGGAAGTCTGGATCTTGGGGATGTCTGGATCAGCTTTGAGTCGTCTTGGGGAAGTCCGGATCAGCTTTGAGTCGTCTTGGGGAAGTCCGGATCAGCTTTGAGTCGTCTTGGGGAAGTCCGGATCAGCTTTGAGTCGTCTTGGTGATGTCTGGATCAGCTTTGAGTCGTCTTGGGGAAGTCTGGATCTTGGGGAAGTCTGGATCAGCTTTGAGTCGTCTTGGGGAAGTCTGGATCAGCTTTGAGTCGTCTTGGGGAAGTCTGGATCAGCTTTGAGTCGTCTTGGGGAAGTCCGGATCAGCTTTGAGTCGTCTTGGGGAAGTCTGGATCTTGGGGAAGTCTGGATCAGCTTTGAGTCGTCTTGGGGAAGTCTGGATCTTGGGGAAGTCTGGATCAGCTTTGAGTCGTCTTGGGGAAGTCTGGATCAGCTTTGAGTCGTCTTGGGGAAGTCTGGATCTTGGGGAAGTCTGGATCAGCTTTGAGTCGTCTTGGGGAAGTCTGGATCTTGGGGATGTCTGGATCAGCTTTGAGTCGTCTTGGGGAAGTCCGGATCAGCTTTGAGTCGTCTTGGGGATGTCTGGATCAGCTTTGAGTCGTCTTGGGGAAGTCTGGATCTTGGGGAAGTCTGGATCAGCTTTGAGTCGTCTTGGGGAAGTCTGGATCTTGGGGAAGTCTGGATCAGCTTTGAGTCGTCTTGGGGAAGTCTGGATCAGCTTTGAGTCGTCTTGGGGAAGTCTGGATCAGCTTTGAGTCGTCTTGGGGATGACTGGATCAGCTTTGAGTCGTCTTGGGGAAGTCTGGATCTTGGGGAAGTCTGGATCAGCTTTGAGTCGTCTTGGGGATGACTGGATCAGCTTTGAGTTGTCTTGGGGATGTCTGGATCAGCTTTGAGTCGTCTTGGGGAAGTCTGGATCTTGGGGAAGTCTGGATCAGCTTTGAGTCGTCTTGGGGATGACTGGATAAGCTTTGAGTCGTCTTGGGGATGACTGGATCAGCTTTGAGTCGTCTTGGGGATGACTGGATCAGCTTTGAGTCGTCTTGGGGATGACTGGATCAGCTTTGAGTCGTCTTGGGGATGTCTGGATCAGCTTTGAGTCGTCTTGGGGAAGTCTGGATCAGCTTTGCACATCTGGATTTGGGGATTTTCTCCCATTTTTCCTTGCAGATTTTCTCAAGCTTTGTTAAGTTAGATGGGGAGCGCCGGAGAACAGCAATCTTCAAGTCTTTCCACAGATTTTCATTGGGATTTAAGTTTGGGCTTCTGCTGGGCCACTCAAGGACTTTCACATTCTTGTTCTGAAGCCATTTCAGTGTTGGAACACTGTAGTTCTGTCAGAGTGGTCATTGGGTTCTTGGTTACCTCCCAGACCAAGGTCTTTCTTGCCCGGCTGCTCAGTTTGGTCAGACGACCAGCTCTAGTCAGAGTCTGGGTAGTTCCATAATTTTTCAATTTCCCAATGATGGAGACCACGGTGCTCTTGGAAACTTTCAACACTCTAGAACTTGTTTTATACCCTTCCACAGATAGAATTGTGATGAGGCATATATCTTGGAGCTCTACGGACAGTTCCCTGGACTTCAGGGTATAGTTCCTGCTCTTACATGCACTGTCAACTGTGGGACCTTATATAGACAGGTGTGCTTATTTCTAAATCATGTCCAAACTGGTGAAAACAGGTGGACTCCAGTGAAGTTGTAGTGACATCTCAAGGATGATCAAAGGAAATTGGATGCACCTGAGCTCAATTTGGAATGTCATAGCAAAGGGGTGTGAATACTTATGTCAATGAATATCTGCATTTAATTTTCAATACATTTGCAAAAATGTCTAAAAACATGTTTTCACTGTCATTATGGGGTATTGTGATGTCATTATGGGGTATTATGATGTCATTATGGGGTATTGTGATGTCATTATGGGGTATTGTGTGCAGATGGGCGAGAAAAAAACATTACTTAATCCATTTTGAATTCAGGCTGTAACAACAAAATGTGGAATAAGTCAAGGGGTATGAATACTTTCTGAAGGCACTGATACAACTCCATCTTTCTAAACTATTTGGCAGACAATGACAAACACACAAGCTATCCATCCTTTAGATGGTAATGACAATGACAAACACACAAGCTATCCATCCTTTAGATGGTAATGACAAAGACAAACACCCAACCTATCATCCTTTAGACGAGGACACACAATGACAAACACACAACCTATTTGTATTTATTATGGATCCTTATTAGCTGCTGCCAAGGGGTCCTGTGGTCAAGCAAAATTAAGGCAATTTATACAATTTTCAAAACATTCACAACACACTGTGTGCCCTTAGGCCCCTACTCCACCACTACCCCATATCTACAGTACTAAATCCATTTGTGTGTGTGTATGTTATCATGTGTGTGTGCATGTGTCTATGTTTGTGTTGCTTCACAGTTCCGCTGTTCCATAAGGTGTATTTTTATTTGGTTTTTAAATCTAATTTTACTGCTTGCATCAGTTACTTGATGTGGAATAGAGTTCCATGTAGTCATGGCTCTATGTAGTACTGTGCACCTCCCATAGTCTGTTCTGGACTTGGGGACAGTGAATAGACCTCTTGTGGCATGTCTTGTGGGGTATGAATGGGTGTGCGAGCTGTGTGCCAGTAGTTTAGACAGACAGCTCGGTGTATTCAACATGTCAATACCGCTCAAATACAAGCAGTGATGAAGTCAATCTCTCCTCCACTTTGAGCCAGAAGATTGACATGCATGTTATTAGCCGTGCTGCCCTGTTCTGAGCCAATTTCAATTTTCCTAATTCCTTTTTTGTGGCACCTGACCACACGACTGAACAGTAGTCAAGTTGCGACAAAACTAGGGCCTGTAGGACCTGCCTTTTTGATAGTGTTGTTATGAAGGCAGAGCATCACTTTATTATGGACAGACTTCTCCCCATCTTAGTTACTACTGTATCAATATGTTTTGACCATGACAGTTTACAATCTAGGGTTACTCCAAGCAGTTTAGTCATCTCAACTTGTTCAATTTCAACATTATTTATTACAAGATTTAGTTGAGATTTAGGGTTTAGTGAATGTTTTGTCCCAAATACAATGCTTTTAGTTTTAGAAATATTTAGGACTAACTTATTCCTTGCCACCCACTCTGAAACTAACTGCAGCTCTTTGTTAAGTGTTGCAGTCATTTCAGTTCCTGTAGTAGCTGACGTGTATAGTGTTGAGTCATCCGCATACATAGACACACTGGCTTTACTCAAAGCCATTGGCATGTCGTTAGTGAAGATTACTTTTTTCAATGGGCCTAAACAGCTACCCTGGGGAATTCCTGATTCTACCTGGATTTTGTTGGAGAGGCTTCCATTAAAGAACACCCTCTGTGTTCTGTTAGACAAGTAACTCTTTATCCACATTATAGCAGGGGGTGTAAAGTCATAACACACATGTTTTTCCAGCAGCAGACTACGATCGATAATGTCAAAAGCTGCAGTGAAGTCTAACAAGACAGCCCCCACAATCATTTTATCACAAATTTATCTCAGTCAATCATCAGTCATTTGTGTAAGTGCTGTGCTTGTGTAGTGTCCTTCCCTATAAGCGTGCTGAAAGTCTGTTGTCAATTTGTTTACCGTGAAATAGCATTATATCTGGTCAAACAATTTTTCCCAGAAGTTTACTAAGGGTTGGTAACAGGCTGATTGTTCGGCTATTTAAGCCTGTAAAGGGGGTTTTACTATTCTTGTGTAGCGGAATGACTTTAGCTTCCCTCCAGGCCTGAGGGCACACACTTTCTAGTAGGCTTAAATTGAAGATGTGACAAATAGGAGTGGCAATATCGTCTGCTATTACCCTCAGTAATTTTCCATCCAGATTGTCAGACCCCGGTGGGACACACAATAATTTGTCAGACCCCACTATAATTTTCACCTTCTCCACACCGACTTTACGGAATTCAAAAGTACATTTGTCTTTCATAATTTGGTCACATATACTTAGATGTGTAGTGTCAGCAGTGTTGCTGGCATGTCATCCCTAAGGTTGCTTATCTTGTCAATGAAAACGTCCTTAAAGTAGTTGGCAATATCAGTGGGCTTTGTGATGAGTGAGCATCTGATTCAATGAACGATGGAGCCGAGTTGGCTTTTTTCCCCAAAATGTAATTTAAGGTGCTCCAAAGCTTTTTACTATCATTCATCTTTGTTTCATAGTATAGTTTCTTTTTATTTCGTTTAGTCACGTGATTTCTTAATTTGCAGTACGTTTGCCAATCAGTTGGGCTGATTGGCAAACGTTTTTCTTGAGTGGGCAGCTTGATGATAGCCAATCAATATTTAAAGTCACCCAGAAAATATACTTCTCTGTTGATATCACATACATTATCAAGCATTTCACACATATTATCCAGATACTGACTGTTAGCACTTGGTGGTCTATAGCGGCTTCCCACCAGAATGGGCTTTAGGTGAGGCAGATGAACCTGTAGCCATATTACCTCAATAGTATATAACATTAGATTGTCTCTAAGCTTTACAGGAATGTGGTTCTGAATATAGACTGCAACACTGCCTCCGTTGGAATTTCTATCTTTTCGGTAGATGTTATAACCATGTATTGCTACCACTGTATCAAAGGTATTATCGAAGTGAGTTTCAAAGATAGTCAGAATATAAAATGTTACAATCAAGTTATTGACTTCATGGACCTTGTTCCTTAGGCTACATATGTTAATATGGGCTATTTTTAGCACTTTCCTGGGTTGCTTGATTGTTTTTAACGCTTTCCTGGGAAGTTTGTCAGAAGTAGACTTACTCATGTTATTTACATTGGAGCTGATTGTGCAGGGTGAGCTGCACAAAGTGGTCTTCCTACTAGGACACCGCCTCAGTGCTAACAGTGTAACTCTGGTTCATAGTCTTATGATTACTGCTTACAATAGCTGTAGGATTAACAGAAGTATTCGGTGTAATTAGGGGTACATAAATTAAATAACTAACATTGTGTTTGCCAATGCCCCTTGGATCATGTACATTTGATGCAGCATTATGACGGCTCATTGTCACGATGGGAGGGATTAACTGAGCTGGTCTTGACCAGTCATTGTTTCAACACAGCCTTGAAATGCTTGGACAGAGTCCAGGAGCCAAGATGATTTGGATAGACTCCGTCATTCCTGTAGAGTATCTTCTGTTTCCAGAAGATGTCAAAGTTATCAATAAAAGTGACTCCAGCAGAGCTACAGTAGTCTTTTAGCCAGATGTGTAATGCCAGCAGTCTGCTGAATCTTTCACACCTGCAGCCCAACGATGGTACTGGACCTGAAATAATTGTCAGTTTTTCTGGAATCTTAATGCTAAAATCAGTTCTTTAAAATAAATGTTCAGATGTTCTGAGCTGGCCCTCCTGATGACGTTTGACCCCACATGAACGTCGACAGTGTCAGCTTCCGGCATCTGTGGTAGAACAGTCAGAAGCAACCTTGTTATGTACTGTACTCATGCTCCTGAGTAACACAGGGTTTTTGCCTTGGGAACCGAGATGTTTCCCACCATAGTGCTGCCTATGATGACAGCTGGTGATGTTGAATGGGCCAGTCTCTCAGGTAACCTCGGGGTCTGTTGAGGGTGGGAGCTCCGAGGATCTGAAGCTGAGATAGGAGCCACCGGAGAGGGAGACAGGACCGAGGACGAAGACGCAGGTACCTCCGGATCCGATCTTGAATGGGAAGCCCCCAAGGAAGAAGGCGCCGGAACCTCTGGATCCAGGGCGGCAAAGCTGTTTCTGGTCTGTGTCAGTTCTGGGCTCAACATCTCCATGGAGACCCCCGTTGCCAGAGGACGCCTTCTTCGAATTCCACGGCGAGTGACGTACCTCCGTGGCTGGTTGGTTGGGTCGAGAACTCCGTTCTCCAGGGAAGAGGGAGACCCCTTCGGGGATGGAACCCTGCCGAGCACCGGCCTGTCGGCTGTGGAGAGCCTACACGGCGGCGAAACTTCCACTAGAACAAAGCGGTGTCCGGCTAATGGGGTGGAAGAAAATGAAAAAGTAGGCGGGCATGGGTTCCCAAGTAGCTTGTGTAGGTTTGCTACTTGCTTTCTAAGAGTAGCTACTTTGCTCCTGTAGTCTTCCGCAAGCAAGCAGTTGCTACATTGAAAGTCAGCGCGGTCCACATTGTCCCGGAACAAAGCAAAGTAAACACAGCTCCTGCAGCGCTGGAAACATTCAATAGCGGCCAGCTAGGCTAGCTGGGCTTTCTGTCTTGAGACCGATAGCAGCGCTGGAAACATTCAATAGCGGCCAGCTAGGCTAGCTGGGCTTTCTGTCTTGAGACCGATAGCAGCGCTCACAGCAATTTAGCCCAACAGAGCCACAGGATCCAAAATAAAAAAGTATATAAAAAAATAAAAAACACTGTCAGATTTTAAACCAAGGTTTTTAGTTCAGGTTTCAGCGTTCAACAGCGTTCAACAACAACAAACATCTGCCCTGTAGACGAGGACAATGAAAAACACAACCTATCATCCTCTAAATCCGTGTTTCCCCAACTCAGTCCTGGGGCCCCTCCCCCAGGGTCATGTTTTGGTTTGTAACACTGATTCCAATAACCAACTCATCATCAAGCTTTGATTATTACCAAACATAGACCCGGGGGTGGGCA
Organism: Salmo trutta; assembly: GCF_901001165.1. Lineage (NCBI taxonomy): Eukaryota > Metazoa > Chordata > Actinopteri > Salmoniformes > Salmonidae > Salmo > Salmo trutta. Next base: position 96,122 of record NW_021822742.1, read on the forward strand.
GGACCGAGCTGCTCTAAATGTAGACACACAATGACAAACATCTATCCTCCCTCCCTCCTCTGGTACCATCTCACTATTTAAATCACAATCAACCTGGCTGAGCCTTTTCAGACCTCCCTCATCCTCTCACGTCCAAACGGCTGTTCTTAACACACTAGTGAGCAGAGCATCACACGCCATTCTGCCAGGCGCAAACAAATGAGTCTCCACCAATAAGAGGTGTAATCGGACCCCTGAGTTAAGTAGGTGCATGTGTCCTAGAGTGCTCAACACAAGTGTGAAATGCTTGTGTTCATCTGCAGAGTCCAAAAATAATTACACATTTATTTTGAAATAGGGGGGGTGATCCACCGACGCATTGAGGGACAATACATTATACTATACTCCATCCATCCCCCGTTTCCCTTCAGCTCTATTCAGCCTGAGGTTCTTTCTCATGCTAACAGAACCTTTACCCTAATCCCCCCCCAGCTTTACCCCGAGCCCAGAGGCATACGGACCTTGCCCCCCCCCCGGCTTTACCCCGAGCCCAGAGGCATACGGACCTTACCCCCCCCTCGCCCCCAGAGCGTTTTGCAATGCGTAAATCTGGCACTAACTCTTCACCCACTGTTACAGGAGGGGGAGGCCCATTGAGTTGCTAATGTGATGACATCTCCATTTCCACAGCAGGCTCCCATAAGGCAGCGGACGGCCTAGTGGACGGCCCACTCACATACAGAGCAAGAGCCTTGTTCCAGGGCAACACATGAGGAATGGGGGATACTGGGCATTGGGGTTGATTCAAATCATGGGAGTGGGTACGAAATGTTTTAGTTCCAATGAAGGAAAATATGCCATTTAGCTGTGGGATTAGCTTGAATGTACTATGGCCCACCTTCAGGTGGTGCCACCGTCGGGTGCCTTGCCTGATACGGCACAACAGACAGGAAGAAGAGCTACACCTAGTAAGTTGTTCAGCTGAATGCATTCAATGGGAGGGAGAGATGTCAGGGTTGTTGTAGGACATTGAATGATGGTGGGAGAGGTACTTGGTTAACCATGAGGTAAATATGTGTGTTATTTTCCTGTGGAACTAGGTGAGTTTTAGATTTGCCGTACTAACACAGCCTTGCATAACGGCATGGTTCAATGTGTGTCATCAGCTAAACTTCACAGGGGACTTATATTTATTTCACCTTTATTTACGTTGTCAAGTCTTGTCTGTCTGCAGGACGTGGGGGCCGTGTAATGTGGAGGTATAACTGCCAAAACATTTTTCTTTAAGTAAATTACTTCAAATCATTTGAAAGATGTTACATGTTCTTATCATGAAGTGAGCCTTTTGGCATCTGTGTGTTAAGTTTTCATATCAGGTTTTGACCCGGAGAATCACACCCTTAATAAAATGAACTTGCAGGGGTCCTGAAGTGTTGATAAGGGAAACAGAGGGTATATAGAGAGGTGTGTGTGTTCCCAACAGTTGTAAATCCCAGCACTACTCACCAGTCTCTTGGCAAACTCTTTATTTTCAGACAGAAAGCCGTAGCCTGGATGCACCTTCAGAGACAGAAGAGAAAAGAAAGGTTTCAAAACACATCAGCAAACACAACCGTGTGTGTTCAAATGTTGGTGTGTGTGTGTGTTCAAATGTTGGTGTGTGTGTGTTCAAATGTTGGTGTGTGTTTTATGTGTGTGTGGTAAATCTCACGGCCTGGGATCCAGTCTTCCTGATGGCGTCCATGATGGCGTCCATGTTGAGGTAGCTCTTGTTGGTGGGGGCGGGGCCTACACACACTGCCTCGTCAGCCATCTTCACATGGACCTGAGGTGGTACAGAGAGAAACAAGTATTTATTCATCTTCACATGGACCTGAGGTGGTACAGAGAGAAACAAGTATTTATTCATCTTCACATGGACCTGAGGTGGTACAGAGAGAAACAAGTATTTATTCATCTTCACATGGACCTGAGGTGGTACAGAGAGAACAAGTATTTATTCATCTTCACATGGACCTGAGATGGTACAGAGAGAAACAAGTATTTATTCATCTTCACATGGACCTGAGGTGGTACAGAGAGAAACAAGTATTTATTCATCTTCACATGGACCTGAGGTGGTACAGAGAGAAACAAGTATTTATTCATCTTCACATGGACCTGAGGTGGTACAGAGAGAAACAAGTATTTATTCATCTTCACATGGACCTGAGGTGGTACAGAGAGAAACAAGTATTTATTCAAATGCGGCCAAAGCCTCAATCATATGGTACACACGCAGCTCACTGCCGCTACAGACACACACCGGCAGCGCTACAGACAGACAGACCCCGGCGCTACAGACACACACCGGCGCTACAGACAGACAGACCCCGGCGCTACAGACAGACAGACCCCGGCGATACAGACAGACAGACCCCGGCGCTACAGACACACACCGGCGCTACAGACAGACAGACCCCGGCGCTACAGACAGACAGACCCCGGCGCTACAGACAGACAGACCCCGGCGCGACAGACAGACGCTAAAGACCAGACAGACCCGGCAGCGCTACAGACAGACAGACACCGGCGCTACAGACAGACACCGGCAGCGCTACAGACAGACACCGGCAGACAGAACGGGGTCTTAAGCACTGATTTATTTTGCAGGACCCAACGTATCACACGAAATGGATGACGTTTTGGCTCGAGAGCTACTTTAAAAACTACTGGCTGAAATGATAGACAATCTATGTAGCATCATTTTAAATAACTAAATATTCAAGAGGACAAACTAGCCAAAGCATCAACTGTGGTCCATTCATCTGACAGACATTTTCTGTTCAATTAAACAGGTTGTAAAATAAGGAAGAAATGATTCATTGTGTGAGAGTGGTATTTTGAAAACACAACATCAAGGCCAGGCAGCCATATCATCTTCTAAATCTCACATCACCAGCCCCCGTCCCCGTCCCTGTCCCCCCCCCATGGAGCCAGACCCTCAGCAGATTGAGTGACAGACACTGTCACCACCAGGACACATTCCACGGGATTAACATCAACATCTGGATCAACAAGGTGGCAGAAGGAGAGAGTGTGTGTGTGTGTGTGTGTGTGTGTGTGTGTGTGTGTGTGTGTGTGTGTGTGTGTGTGTGTGTGTGTGTGTGTGTGTATCGGGGGGGAAGGGGGTTATAGGCCAGTTGGTTCCCTGCGTCTCTTAACAAAGAAGTGCTAAGGGAGGCATCATGTCTGCTCCACAGCTAAACACCACTTCAAAACCTGTCCAACACATCCACAGGTCAATGGGACTTCACTATTACCTGCTCCATCTTACATGCCGTCCTTCGTCCCTTACATTGACATACATCTGGTCCATCTTACAGGCCGTCCTTCGTCCATTACATTGACATACATCTGGTCCATCATCCCTTACATCTGGTCCATCTTACGGGCCGTCCTTCGTCCCTTACATTGACATACATCTGGTCCATCTTACGACCCGTCCTTCGTCCCTTACATTAACATACATCTGGTCCATCTTACGGCCGTCCTTCGTCCCTTACATCTGGTCCATCTTACAGGCCGTCCTTCGTCCCTTACATTGACATACATCTGGTCCATCTTAAGGGCCGTCCTTCGTCCCTTACATTGACATACATCTGGACCATCTTACGGGCCGTACTTGGTCCATTACATCTGGTCCATTGACATACAACAATATTAACATACACCGTAGAGACTCCGGAGCACATTTTGGTGGGTACTCAACAGTCCCCCATCTACCCCCTGTGTCCTGGTCAACGTTAACGTTTTGGTGGGTACTCAACAGTCCCCCATCTACCCCCTGTGTCCTGGTCAACGTTAACGTTTTGGTGGGTACTCAACAGTCCCCCATCTACCCCCTGTGTCCTGGTCAACGTTAACGTTTTGGTGGGTACTCAACAGTCCCCCATCTACTCCCTGTGTCCTGGTCAACGTTAACGTTTTGGTGGGTACTCAACAGTCCCCCATCGACCCCCTGTGTCCTGGTCAACGTTAACGTTTTGGAATGTTAGTCACCTTGGCAACTAGAGGAGCCCAATAAACAATCATGTCTACCCACCCGTCTGGCCAATAGAGGAGCATCTCCTACATACCAACTCTACAGACCAGACAGAGTTACCACTGGCATCAACATCCTCTACACACACCAACTCTACAGACCAGACAGACTGGCATCAACATCCCCTACTCACACCAACTCTACAGACCAGACAGACTGGCATCAACATCCCCTACTCACACCAACTCTACAGACCAGACAGACTGGCATCAACATCCCCTACTCACACCAACTCTACAGACCAGACAGACTGGCATCAACATCCCCTACACACACCAACTCTACAGACCAGACAGACTGGCATCAACATCCGCTACTCACACCAACTCTACAGACCAAACAGACTGGCATCAACATCCCCTACACACACCAACTCTACAGACCAGACAGACTGGCATCAACATCCCCTACTCACACCAACTCTACAGACCAGACAGACTTACCACTGGCATCAACATCCCCTACTCACACCAACTCTACAGACCAGACAGACTGGCATCAACATCCCCTACACACACACCAACTCTACAGACCAGACAGACTGGCATCAACATCCCCTACTCACACCAACTCTACAGACCAGACAGACTGGCATCAACATCCCCTACTCACACCAACTCTACAGACCAGACAGACTTACCACTGGCATCAACATCCCCCTACTCACACCAACTCTACAGACCAGACAGACTGGCATCAACATCCCCTACACACACCAACTCTACAGACCAGACAGACTGGCATCAACATCCCCTACTCACACCAACTCTACAGACCAGACAGACTGGCATCAACATCCCCTACTCACACCAACTCTACAGACCAGACAGACTGGCATCAACATCCCCTACTCACACCAACTCTACAGACCAGACAGACTGGCATCAACATCCCCTACTCACACCAACTCTACAGACCAGACAGACTTACCACTGGCATCAACATCCCCTACTCACACCAACTCTACAGACCAGACAGACTGGCATCAACATCCCCTACACACACCAACTCTACAGACCAGACAGACTGGCATCAACATCCCCTACTCACACCAACTCTACAGACCAGACAGACTGGCATCAACATCCCCTACTCACACCAACTCTACAGACCAGACAGACTGGCATCAACATCCCCTACTCACACCAACTCTACAGACCAGACAGACTTACCGCGCTGGCGTCGACATCCCCTACTCACACCAACTCTACAGACCAGACAGACTGGTATCAACATCCCCTACTCACACCAACTCTACAGACCAGACAGACTGGCATCAACATCCCCTACTCACACCAACTCTACAGACCAGACAGACTTACCGCGCTGGCGTCGACATCCCCTACTCACACCAACTCTACAGACCAGACAGACTGGTATCAACATCCCCTACTCACACCAACTCTACAGACCAGACAGACTGGCATCAACATCCCCTACTCACACCAACTCTACAGACCAGACAGACTGGCATCAACATCCCCTACTCACACCAACTCTACAGACCAGACAGACTTACCGCGCTGGCGTCGACATCACTGTGCACCGCCACTGTTTGATTCCCATCTTCTTACATGTTTTCATCACCTGCCAGAGGCAAAGACGACGTGTTATCAACTTTTATTCAATACATCAATAATAATTGTCTCTAATGTTTACTAGGTGCTATAGAGCTGCTATAGAGCTGCTATAGGCGCAGTAGAAAGATGTGACAGGGTATAGAGCTGCTATAGAGCTGCTATAGGTGCAGTAGAAAGATGTGACAGGGTATAGAGCTACTATAGAGCTGCTATAGAGCTGCTATAGGTACAGTAGAAAGATGTGACAGGGTATAGAGCTGCTATAGAGCTGCTATAGGTGCAGTAGAAAGATGTGACAGGGTATAGAGCTGCTATAGAGCTGCTATAGAGCTGCTATAGAGCTGCTATAGGCGCAGTAGAAAGATGTGACAGGGTATAGATCAGGAGGGCTTTCATTCTGTCTATGGCTTTTAACCTGAGAACCAGTGATGCTTAGTTAACATAGCACACAGTCTTACCCTGCAGGCGATCTCTCCTCTGTTTGCAATAAGGATCTTATCAAAGGTCTAGTAGGGTGAAAGGGAAGAAAGACATTAGTTTGGGAACTCGTTGTCACAACAAATCATTTGCTCCTGTGTGTGTGTGTGTGTGTGTGTACCAGTCAAGACGTAGAAACACAGTAAGTGAAAGCGTCTGGTTCTGTCAGTCTTTCCATTCCTCTGGTCTGAACACCTTATTAAATGGAGTGTCTTTCCTCTGTCCCCTCTTACCCCCCTATTCACAGCTCAACCCCCTGCCAGTCCTACTGCTAAACACTATGGCCAGAGGCAAGGTTGGCATGGCAGTTTGAAGATCAAAGAACAAAGCTAGGAGGATGTGACATGTTGTTTATATTGGGGACGGAGGGAAATGAAGGTTTCCCCTTGTAACATTTAGAGAGAGAAAAGATAATACTCTGCAAGCAACAAATAAAATACATTCTGTGTTACTCAGGTTCATGTTGACAAACCTCCGCAAGTCATGACAAAGTACTGTATTTAATCAGAGGTCTGTCAACACAAAGTACTGTATTTAATCAGAGGTCTGTCAACACAAAGTACTGTTTTTAAATCAGAGGTCTGTCAACACAAAGTACTGTATTTAATCAGAGGTCTGTCAACACAAAGTACTGTATTTAATTTCAATACAGAACTACTCCCATCCTTCCTTGCATCATGTGACAACCCTGCACCCAGTGAGCCATACTACTCCTATCCAATGTTCCCTCTATACTGCACCTCCTCCAGGCGCAGAAGAAATGCTATCCAATGTTCCCTCTATACTGCACCTCCTCCAGGCGCAGAAGAAATGCTATCCAATGTTCCCTCTATACTGCACCTCCTCCAGGCGCAGAAGAAATGCTATCCAATGTTCCCTCTATACTGCACCTCCTCCAGGCGCAGAAGAAATGCTATCCAATGTTCCCTCTATACTGCACCTCCTCCAGGCGCAGAAGAAATGCTATCCAATGTTCCCTCTATACTGCACCTCCTCCAGGCGCAGAAGAAATGCTATCCAATGTTCCCTCTATACTGCACCTCCTCCAGGCGCAGAAGAAATGCTATCCAATGTTCCCTCTATACTGCACCTCCTCCAGGCGCAGAAGAAATGCTATCCAATGTTCCCTCTATACTGCACCTCCTCCAGGCGCAGAAGAAATGCTATCCAATGTTCCCTCTATACTGCACCTCCTCCAGGCGCAGAAGAAATGCTATCCAATGTTCCCTCTATACTGCACCTCCTCCAGGCGCAGAAGAAATGCTATCAATGTTCCCCTCTACTACTGCACTCCTCACGGCGCAGGAAGAAATGCTATCCAATGTTCCCTCTATGACTGCACCTCCTCCAGGCGCAGGAGAGAAATGCTATCCAATGTTCCCCTCCTATACTGCCCCGCCTCCAGGCGCAGAAGAAATGCTATCCAATGTTCCCCTCTATACTGCACCTATCCTCCAGGCGCAGAAGAAATGCTATCCAATTTTCCCTGCATACTTGCACCCTCTCCAGGGCGGCAGAAGAAAATGTATCCAATGTTCACTCTATACTGCACCTCCTCCAGGGCAGAAGAAATGCTTCAATGTTCCCTCTATACTGCACATCCTCCAGCGCAGAAGAAATGCTATTCCAATGTTCCCTCTAGACTGCAACTCTCAACGGCGCAGAAGAAATGCTATTCCAATGTTCCCTCTAACTGCCACCTCTCCAGGCGGAGAAGAATGCTATCCAATTTCCCTATATACTGCACCCTTCCTCCAGGCGCAGAAGAAATGCTATCCAATGTTCCCTCTATACTGCACCTCCTCCAGGCGCAGAAGAAATGCTATCCAATGTTCCCTCTATACTGCACCTCCTCCAGGCGCAGAAGAAATGCTATCCAATGTTCCCTCTATACTGCACCTCCTCCAGGCGCAGAAGAAATGCTATCCAATGTTCCCTCTATACTGCACCTCCTCCAGGCGCAGAAGAAATGCTATCCAATGTTCCCTCTATACTGCATCCCAGGAACTATCAAAGTTCCTCTATACTGCACCTCCTCCAGGCGCAGAAGAAATGCTATCCAATGTTCCCTCTATACTGCACCTCCTCCAGGCGCAGAAGAAATGCTATCCAATGTTCCCTCTATACTGCACCTCCTCCAGGCGCAGAAGAAATGCTATCCAATGTTCCCTCTATACTGCACCTCCTCCAGGCGCAGAAGAAATGCTATCCAATGTTCCCTCTATACTGCACCTCCTCCAGGCGCAGAAGAAATGCTATCCAATGTTCCCTCTATACTGCACCTCCTCCAGGCGCAGAAAAATGCTATCCAATGTTCCCTCTATACTGCACCTCCTCCAGGCGCAGAAGAAATGCTATCCAATGTTCCCTCTATACTGCACCTCCTCCAGGCGCAGAAGAAATGCTATCCAATGTTCCCTCTATACTGCACCTCCTCCAGGCGCAGAAGAAATGCTATCCAATGTTCCCTCTATACTGCACCTCCTCCAGGCGCAGAAGAAATGCTAACCAATGTTCCCTCTATACTGCACCTCCTCCAGGCGCAGAAGAAATGCTATCCAATGTTCCCTCTATACTGCACCTCCTCCAGGCGCAGAAGAAATGCTATCCAATGTTCCCTCTATACAGCACCTCCTCCAGGCGCAGAAGAAATGCTATCCAATGTTCCCTCTATACTGCACCTCCTCCAGGCGCAGAAGAAATGCTATCCAATGTTCCCTCTATACTGCACCTCCTCCAGGCGCAGAAGAAATGCTATCCAATGTTCCCTCTATACTGCACCTCCTCCAGGCGCAGAAGAAATGCTATCCAATGTTCCCTCTATACTGCACCTCCTCCAGGCGCAGAAGAAATGCTATCCAATGTTCCCTCTATACTGCACCTCCTCCAGGCGCAGAAGAAATGCTATCCAATGTTCCCTCTATACTGCACCTCCTCCAGGCGCAGAAGAAATGCTATCCAATGTTCCCTCTATACTGCACCTCCTCCAGGCGCAGAAGAAATGCTATCCAATGTTCCCTCTATACTGCACCTCCTCCAGGCGCAGAAGAAATGCTATCCAATGTTCCCTCTATACTGCACCTCCTCCAGGCGCAGAAGAAATGCTATCCAATGTTCCCTCTATACTGCACCTCCTCCAGGCGCAGAAGAAATGCTATCCAATGTTCCCTCTATACTGCACCTCCTCCAGGCGCAGAAGAAATGCTATCCAATGTTCCCTCTATACTGCACCTCCTCCAGGCGCAGAAGAAATGCTATCCAATGTTCCCTCTATACTGCACCTCCTCCAGGCGCAGAAGAAATGCTATCCAATGTTCCCTCTATACTGCACCTCCTCCAGGCGCAGAAGAAATGCTATCCAATGTTCCCTCTATACTGCACCTCCTCCAGGCGCAGAAGAAATGCTATCCAATGTTCCCTCTATACTGCACCTCCTCCAGGCGCAGAAGAAATGCTATCCAATGTTCCCTCTATACTGCACCTCCTCAGGCGCAGAAGAAATGCTATCCAATGTTCCCTCTATACTGCACCTCCTCCAGGCGCAGAAGAAATGCTATCCAATGTTCCCTCTATACTGCACCTCCTCCAGGCGCAGAAGAAATGCTATCCAATGTTCCCTCTATACTGCACCTCCTCCAGGCGCAGAAGAAATGCTATCCAATGTTCCCTCTATACTGCACCTCCTCCAGGCGCAGAAGAAATGCTATCCAATGTTCCCTCTATACTGCACCTCCTCCAGGCGCAGAAGAAATGCTATCCAATGTTCCCTCTATACTGCACCTCCTCCAGGCGCAGAAGAAATGCTATCCAATGTTCCCTCTATACTGCACCTCCTCCAGGCGCAGAAGAAATGCTATCCAATGTTCCCTCTATACTGCACCTCCTCCAGGCGCAGAAGAAATGCTATCCAATGTTCCCTCTATACTGCACCTCCTCCAGGCGCAGAAGAAATGCTATCCAATGTTCCCTCTATACTGCACCTCCTCCAGGCGCAGAAGAAATGCTATCCAATGTTCCCTCTATACTGCACCTCCTCCAGGCGCAGAAGAAATGCTATCCAATGTTCCCTCTATACTGCACCTCCTCCAGGCGCAGAAGAAATGCTATCCAATGTTCCCTCTATACTGCACCTCCTCCAGGCGCAGAAGAAATGCTATCCAATGTTCCCTCTATACTGCACCTCCTCCAGGCGCAGAAGAAATGCTATCCAATGTTCCCTCTATACTGCACCTCCTCCAGGCGCAGAAGAAATGCTATCCAATGTTCCCTCTATACTGCACCTCCTCCAGGCGCAGAAGAAATGCTATCCAATGTTCCCTCTATACTGCACCTCCTCCAGGCGCAGAAGAAATGCCGCGCGACGCAAGAGACTGAACTTCACTGAGTTCACCCCATTAGTTTGCACTACAGTGCCTTCGGAAAGTATTCAGACCCCTTGACTTTTTCCACATTTTGTTACGTTACAGCCTTATTCTAAAATGGATTAAATAAGATTTAAAAAATACTCAGCATCTACACGCAATGCCCCATAATGACAGTGAAAAAAGGTTTTTTGAAATGTTTGCAAATTTATAAAAAATTAAAAACAAATAGCTTGGTAGTATTCAGACCCTTCGCTATGAGACTCGAAATTGAGCTCAGGTGCATCCTGTTTACATTGATGATCCTTGAGATGTTTCTACAACTTGGAGTCCACCTGTGGTAAATTCAATTGATTGGACATGACTTGGAAAGACACACACCTGTCTATATAAGGTCCCACAGTTGACAGTGCATGTCAGAGCAAAAACGAAGCCATGAGGTCGAAGGAATTGTCCATAGAGCTCCAAGACAGGATTGTGTCGAGGCATAGATCTGGGGAAGGGTACCAAAACATTTCTGCAGCATTGAAGGTCCCCAAGAACAGTGGCCTCCATCATTCTTAAAATGGAAGATGTTTGGACCCTCCAAGACTCTTCCTAGAGCTGGCCGCCCGGCCAAACTGATTAATCGGGGGAGAAGGGCCTTGGTCAGGGAGGTGACTAAGAACCCGATGGTCACTCTGACAGAGCTCTAGAGTTCCTCTGTGGAGATGGGAGAACCTTCCATAAGGACAACAATCTCTGCAGCACTCCACCAATCAGGCCTTTATGGTAGAGTGGCCAGATGGAAGCTACTCCTCAGTAAAAGGCACATGACAGCACGCTTGGAGTTTAACAAAAGGTACCTAAAGACTTTCAGACCATGAGAAACAAGATTCTCTGGTCTGATGAAACCAAGATTGAACTCTTTGGCCTGAATGTCAAGCATCACTTCTGGAGGAAACCTGGCACCATCCCAACGGTGAAGCATGGTGGCAGCATCATGCTGTGGGGATGTTTTTCAGTGGCAGGGACTGAGAGATTCTTCAAATAGCCACCCTTTGCCTCGATGACAATACCACCCATACCTTGTCACAACATAACTGACTGGCTCAAACGCATTAAGGAAAGAAATTCCACAAATAAACTTTTAAGAAGGCAAACCTGTTCATTGAAATGCATTCCAGGTGACTACCTCATGCATCTGGTTGAGAGAATGCCAAGAGTGTGCAAAGCTGTCATCAAGGCAAAGGGTGGCTACTTTGAAGAATCTCAAATATAAAATATATTTGTTTAACACTTTTTTTGATTAATACATGATTCCATGTGTTATTTCATAGTTTATGTCTTCAATATTATTCTACAATGTAGATAATTGTCAAAAATAAAGAAAAACCCTTGAATGAGGTGGTGTTGTAAAACGTTTGACCAGTAGTGTATGTAAATGTGATTTCAGTTTTTTTATATTCTAAAATTCTAAAAAACTGTTTTTGCTTTGTCATTATGGGGTAGTGTGTGTATATTGATGAGGGGGGGACGATTTAATCAATTTAGAACACTTCTGTAATGTAGCAAAATGTGGAAAAAGTCAAGGGGTCTCAATACTTTCCAAAGGAAAAAGCTTTTTCTGTGATCGAATCAACATTATATCAGCCCCTTTTCAATGCAACAAGCCAAAACAAATCTAACTTTGCAAGACTGAGTCTGTGATGTTGTAGGCAGAGCCAGAGCACAACAGAGTAGAATTCTATTGGCGGGAGAGTAGCCCATGAGCTGTCTTTCAATCCCCTGTAGACTATTTTTCAAAAGCTATTTGCATGTTTAAATGTTATGGGATTTGCTCCATTGGTTTTGTTGGTAGGCCTACATTATGCTCCAATAGCCTATCTGTCTAAAACTGTAAGAGTACAGCCTCTGTTCACTGTAAACGCTGGCCGGAAGTTGCACAGCATTCTCACAACTTTCAAGTTTCCACTCACAAGACCTGAAATGTGCTCAGTGTGCCCCAACAATTGAGGGAACATTGCTCCTATCCTTCCATGCTTCATTGTGACAGCCCTGCACCCTGTGAATCATATGTTACCTTCTCATTGGAATCATAAACAGTGGAGTACTGTACTCGACTGGACACCACACAGCATCTGGACTGGAAAGAGGCATGCTGCAGGGAAACATTTCAGAAACATGAACGTTATAGTACCACACGCAAACATCAGAAACACCACTCTTCGCTGTTCTTTATAATGGGCACATGCCGAACATCACAAAGAGGTGAAGGTTAAACGTGATGGCAGCTGTGTTTCTATTACACCAACAGCGCCCAGAATTGCTGAGTTGGAAAGAAGGTATATCCCGATATACGATAGCTGTTCAGGTCACAACGTTACATTCAAGGACAGTTTTTCATTCAAGGACGGTTACATTTAGTCATGTGGTGAAGGTTCAACCAGTTCAGGATTGTGTTATGAAGTGTAACAACTTATTAGCAAGATGCTAACGGTTTGGACGCTTTGACATTGACAGAGGAGGAATGGACGAAGCTGTACATTCTCTAATACGAATATAACTTAAACATTTATACCGCGAAATACAACATTTAAATGTCAGATAGAGTAGAGAATGCTAACATCTTACAAACGTCAAAAGAAGAGAGACGGCTGGAGAGAAGGTGTGTGAGTGACAGACGGACTTGCTAGCTTGGCAGGCTAGCGAACAGATGTCCGATTGTGTGGTGCTAGAAACTTGCATTAAAAGCATAGATTTTCGGGTGTTTCGGTTCTGCAAGAGCTCTTCATGAATTTGAAATAACTAGCTACAAGATTAAGGTTACAATAACTGACAGCTCACCTTAGCAACAAGCACAACTCTTTGCAGGGTTGAAGTGACCATGTACGCCGCCATGTCTGTCCGGGTGAGGGGAGCGTCGTAGTGACGTATGACAGGGGCGTATGCTCCGTCTTCCAATCAAATGGAGTCACCGGACGTAGAAGGACGTCCGTAGAGCTCGAGGGGTTTCAATGGATTTCCATTTAATGGATCATACAGTAACCTAGTTTTATAATGCAAGTCTCGTCTTACTTCTTTGTCCTTCTGTTTTCTCATCTTCTCACCTGTTTTCTTAGCTTTTCAAATGATATGAACAACAATGATGTTAAGTATTATCAACATAGTAGGCATTTCGAGTGACATTTGGAATTTGTGGACTTTTACAGAGATAAGCCTAGAAGAAATCCATTATTCCTATATTTTCAAAATGTCATTTTAGTGTCATACAGTAGAATACAGTCATGTACAATATCAATGTATCTTCATTATTCTCTGGAAATGGGGAAAAATCTATAAAAACTGAAATGATGGAATTAGGTCTAAATCCGGGTTTATTTGGGTTAGCCTGTAGGCTTCTTTCCCCGACTCTTTTGCCGTCTTTTCCTGCTGTATAGTCTCTCGTTATTGTCCAGTGCAATGACAGGAATAAAACCAGAGTACAGCAGGCCGTGTAAACTCCAACCTGTAAGAAATGACTGGAGCTGTGTTAGAATACTCATACTAACCACACTATTTGCGACGTAAATTGAGTCTGTAGTAGACGGTATGTTAGCATGGGTATTCGAACACAGCTCCAGACTTTGTTCTCCTCGCTGATTTTACTCGTGTTGTTTGTTTTTAAAATGGTCGAATTAATAAAACTAAAGGGGTCTCATTTCAATGACCATTTTTAAAAAAACGAACAAACATGAAATAACAAAACAAGTTGTATTTCTCATAAACAATAGTTGGTGGTGATCAATCCAAGTTGTCCAGCCATATTAAGGATTAAGTCATTACTTTAAAAACCCTATTGGAGCTCCACATAAATAATGAATCATTGAATTGATGATTCTGAACAGAAGACCCATGATAATTGATGCATACATGTCATTTATCATCTTACATATCAGTAGGGTACATATACAATTTAGACTTGTATAAATTCCATATCATACTTGTTGGTGCAGGGAACCGTTTTAATGCAAAACATTTACAGAGAGACACGAATTAAAAAAGGATTTAAGACAGGCATTTTAAACATCAGATTCATTTTATTAACAAGTTACGAAACATAATGGACTTACAGCAAAACAACACAGCAACTTTATTTTTATATAAATTATGTCTCAACTGGGCATCGCAAGAGGTCGTTCATGGAGGACAACGCATATTCAACCTGTTCAACTTCAACAAAAACTTGTTTCCAATAAAAAAATGTGCACAATTAAACTAAGGTTAACTTTGGCACTTATTTAAAATATTTTAAAATATTTAATGTTCAGTCTCAAACTCCAAATCAACTATAAAAATAAGCGATCTCAAAATGACAGCGAAAGACTGATATGAGAATCATAATACTGATAATTAAGCAACCATCGAAAGAAAAATAACGTTTGTTATTTTACATAAGACATTTTCTTCTTTGGCTTTTAATGTTTTAGTGCAACGTTCTTGATTCATATTTCAATCGCGCGTAAAGCGTCCATTTAGGCCAGTCAGATGCTCATTGTATTTTTTGCCTGTTTTTCCTTCATTTTTTGCCATCGTTTTCCCGTTACTCTTGAGTGTGGTCCTCAGACATACCACTCACTGAAGTTGGACGAGAGGTTGCTGTGTCCGCTACCGAGGACCGCAGAGTCCGGGGACATGTTGCTCTGTGTCTCCGAGGCAGGGGACACTAAACTCGGGGGCGTCGAGGACTCATACCCGCTGCTGGCTCCGGGCGAAGTGTCTGCTACTGACAATGAATCATGCACCTAAAATAAATAAAAACAAATCTGTCAAAAAACACTCTCTCAAAGATGACCACAATTTCGGCACAAAAGTCTCTTTTTCCAGGAGAAGTATATTTTGGCAGAGAAAACTGACCTTCATATGTTTTCTCAGAGAGCTGGGGTGTGTGTAGGACTTGACACACTTCTTGCACAGATAGGGCTTGTCAGACGTGTGAACGTGCAGGTGTTTCTTGCGGTCACTGCTGTTGGCGAAGCGTCTGTCGCAGCCGAAGAAATCACACATGAACGGTTTCTCCCCTGGAAGACAACAGAATGAGGAGATTAGTTTAAATGTGTTTGTTGGTTTAAATACAGTCACAGTTGTTTTCAAATGTCTGATACGATTTAGTTATAGGCCCTGCCGATAAAACCCAAAGCACATCAACAAATAAAAACATGGGAGAGTTATGGATTATTTTTGAAGGACACAGGCAGTACACCAGCCTGGGGACATTTACCTATAAACTTTCTAAACAACCTCACTCCATATAAAACTCAAATCAGATATCTAAAACTGACGTTTATATCCATGAGATATTCAACCTGCAGACATCAAATCAAACTTTATTTGTCACATACAACAAATGTAGACTTTACCGTGAAATGCTGAATACAACAAGTGTAGACCTTACCGTGAAATGCTCACTTACAAGCCCTTAACCAACAGTGCAGTTCAAGAAGAGTTAAGAAAATATTTTCCAAATAAACTAAAGTAAAAAAAGATATAAAAAGTAACACAACATAACAATAATGAGGCTATATTTCGTTTTAAATTACCTGTGTGCGTTCTCTTGTGTATCTTTAAGTTCTCAGAGCGCGCAAAGACCTTGCTGCACGCGGGGAACGGGCACGCGAAAGGCTTCTCTCCAGTGTGCACCCGAATATGATTCACCAGCTTGTATTTGGCCTTGAACGATTTGTTCTCGCGCGGGCACTCTTCCCAGAAGCAAGTGTGGCTACTCTGCTCGGGCCCACCGACGTGCTCCACGGAGACGTGCGTAACCAGCTCGTGCATGGTGCCGTAGGTCTTGCCACAGCACCGGCTCGCCCCGCCGGGCTGGTCCGGATCTATCCACTTGCAGATCAACTCTTGTTTGATGCACTGCTGCCGCATGAAGCGGAAGAACGCGGCTGGGTGATGATGGTGGTGAGCTGCCATGCTCATGTTGTGACCCATGGCCCCGTATTGGCCGTAAGGGTCGCTCCTTGGACCGGAAACATGGTGATACTGGTCCGCTCTCCCGAATACCTCCCCTGGTAGTCCCAACCGGCCGCCCAGCACGTTAGCAGAGCCGTGGTGCTGGTCGTGCATCCCAGGAAAGAGGAGGTGCCCATGCCCGTGGCCCTGGCCCTCTACGTGTGACTGATGGAGAGACCCAGCCATAGTCCTGAGGAGAGAGTGCTGATCGCTGGCAGGGGAAGAGTCTCCGAATCCCCGGTTGCGCAGGATAAAGTCCCGTGTGGAGTTCGCATAGGATGGGCCATACCCGGGTCCCTGGGTGGCGATGTGGACCGACTCCATAAAGCTGGGGTCTCTCTCCTGCATCTGGACTGGTGAATGCGCTGAGTGGTGCCTTTGGAACGCGCTCGCACTGACCCCTGTGCCTGATTGCTGGTGACCTCCCTCCAACAGCATCACAGCACGAGCCTGGGCTGAATGGAACGATACGCAAAGTAAATATTTAAACTGTAGGCGTGCGTAGAAAGCGGTTCAAGAAGTGTCCAAAAGCGCTAAATAAAAATATGTTTCTTTCTCAAATGAGGACTCAATATCTTGCTGCAAAAAATATTCCAGATAATTCCTAAGCACCCCAAGGAGAAAGAACTTCCCCAAGCTGTGAATGGTAGTTTAGCAGGAGTCTCGACAGGAATGTGGCAGGTAATTAATACAGATCTTGTGGTGTATCTCCAGAATGCTGTTTGTAAGTATGACTGTTCACTACAACGTGAAAATGCTTATCCCAGGGTCTTCAATGGGCACTTCTTACCTCCCCTTTTTACAGAACCCCGGGTGTTCACCAAACGCACTCTAATTGGCCACTGCAGCTCATCCCGATCCCAGACATTCCACCAATTACAGGCAAGCCTCTCGTGACTAATCGGTGCTTGCTCCGCCCATGTTTTATTACTATGGAAAGTCTTAACGGGAAAATTACAAATGTTGGTGAAATCTTGAAAGTGAAACTAGTCACTTCCTTTACGTTGCTTGAATGCTGAATAGTGATGGGGGAAAATATGCATTCAGTTGTATGGAAAGTATATATTATCGCTCACACAACACACACACAAGCGTTTAATACATTTTGCAAGCTAACCATATGTTTTGGCAGCTCAAAGCTCAAATCTGTTTTAACTGATGCACCTCAGCCATCCAATGCCGTTAGGCCTAAATAAAATGCCCAAGGATATTTATGTTTAAAGTGAATAAGATGGACTTACAGCAAGGAGAAGAATGACCCTGAAGAAAGTTCCATTGCTCCATGGTTACAGTTACGCACGGCCCTACCTCTTTTGTCCCGCTGGCCACACCACAGGAGTGAGTCGAGTTCAAAGGCAGCCCTGCAGCTCTGGGGTTGGAGGGAAAAAACAACCTTTCAGTGTCTCTGTGGAAACAGAAAACATTAACCCTGTCCTGTTAGAGGCTCAGAGGAAAATACAAGAAAACAGTTAGAGGACCAAAATAACATTGGAAATGTTTGAAATCCGAATCTTCAAGACGTTTAATTTTGGAACATACCATGGCATCCCATGTTCTTCACTATCCACTGAATGTGTTAAACCATATATAGACTAAAAAGTGGATATTCTGCAAATGAAATATTTGATATTGTAATGTCAATTCAATTATGCGACAAATGCCCAAGGAAAAGTTTTATTTCTTACAATTCCACGTTTTACATTTTGTAAATATATGGTTGTGGCCACAACTATCACATTATTTAGATAGAAAGGATATAGTTTATAACAAAACCAAACGTGGGAAAAGAAAACAACGTTTATTTTTGCTAATCAGCCAACATTGATTAAATGTGAAGTAAGCCTGGCTTCTCATGGTAGACTATAGAGGGCATTGACATTATGTATATGTGGGCCCGGACTATAGATGCCACAGATGTTCACTTGGCGAGCGTCCTCGTGCTTACCACTGGGGGGCGCATCTCAATAATTACGAGTATATTCTCATCTCCTTTCCTTCGAATCCACTGATCTGAAAAGACTGGAGTGAGGAAATAAATCACCTTCATCCGCCATATTGCTTTCTTGTGTTTTTCAGATCAGTGCCGCCTGAGCTGAGGAAGAGGTGATGAAGAGAGGACGCCATTTTACACCATTGAGATACAGTCATAGATCTGCCAGTTTTTCTTACAACTATGTGGGGACGGACCACCTGGTTCTAACCGGGTTTACGGACAATTTACAGAATATGCCTCATGCTCCTCGGTAGTCCAAAACCTGGGCGGACCGCGTTCAGATCAACGTGGTTTCCCCAAATCAGCGCGGTTTCTATCTGCAGCTGCAGGAAGCATAAAGGACAGAGAAAGGCAAGACAGCCAGCTCGAGGCCCGTCTCTACTACCATGCAGCGGCCGGGTGGTCGCCATCGCCACAATGGCCACTCTCTGCTCCGCAATAACAATTCCATGATCTCATACATCGCTTCTCCTCCACCGCGCGCTTCCTCCACGGGCGCCTATGCGGAATACTCCACCAACAACAACAGGCCGATAAAGCCCGAGCTGGTCTGCAAATGGACCGACCACGAGCACCGTGACCGAACTTCAAAACAAAGGATATGCGACCAAACTTTCAGCTCCATGCACGAGCTGGTGGACCACGTAAGCACCGAGCACGTCGCTGGGCTCGAGCCCCTGAGCCATGTTTGTATGTGGGAAGAATGCCTGAGAGAAGGAATGGCGTTTAAAGCCAAATATAAACTGATTAACCACATCAGGGTACACACTGGGGAGAAACCGTTCTCCTGCACCTTCCCAGACTGCGGGAAGGTGTTCGCTCGGTCAGAAAACCTCAAGATTCACACGCGCACGCATACAGGTATGTAGATTATGTTCCATAAAGGACACTGGGGATGCCAACAAAGAGCCTACCCTTTCGTCTCCTTCATTCCATAGTGAAAGGTCATGTTATTCTACATGGCGTCATTGGGCCTGTACTAAAACTAAAGAATGGGACAACATTTCTGATTTATATACAGACAGACAGAACACGTCATCATGTTTACATGTTCCACACACAGTCCTATTCAGGAAGTAGCCTGTGTGTGGAGTAGTAGACTACACTGTGTGGTGGGGTTTGGCCATTGACAAGAAGTGAAGGACCTTTTAAAGGGACGGTCCAGGGAAGCAAGCTGTGGAAACGGGACACTGTTTGACATATTTAACACAGCTACATCAACTCAAGGCTGACAGATGGAACATGGTCTACACAGTAGGGTGGAGCTTGTATGTTGTGTTGAAGATGTTTAGTCCTGTGACTGATATCATGTGACATTCTGTTTCCTCCCCATAACATCTTTCACCTCTTTCTAGGTGAGAAGCCATTTCAGTGTGAGTTCCCCGGCTGCCTGCGGAAATTTGCCAACAGCAGTGACCGTAAGAAGCACTCGCAGGTCCACACCAGCGCCAAACCGTACGACTGCAAGTCCCACGGCTGCTTCAAGTCCTACACACACCCCAGCTCCCTCAGAAAACACATGAAGATCCACCTCAACGCACTCAAGTCCTCTCCTACCTCCGAACCCATAGACCTGTCATTCACAGGGATTCTTGGGAAACGTAGTTCCCAGGATTACGTAGCTTCACGGACTAACTGCTCCTCCTCCAGGCTCTCGCTGCCTCCGGCGGTGTCCAACATGAAGGAGTGGTACGTGTGCACCAGGACCACAGGTCAGGGACAGAACTACCTCCAACTCACAGCAGACCAGATCAAGTCAGAACCGTGTAGTGGTGATGAGGACTATTATAACACCACGTAGTCGCAGCAGAACGCTTTGCATTATGGGCTGTGTCATCTACAATGAATCCTAAATACATGGATAGAAGCTGTAAGAACATAACATACGTATCAGTATGGCGATGTGATTATTTAAAACACTTATTATTTTTTATCTTTATTTAACTAGGCAAGTCAGTTAAGGACAAACCCTTATTTACAATGACGCCCTACCCCGGCCAAACCTGGACGACGCTGAGCCCATTGTGCGCCACCCTATGGGACTCCCAATCACGGCCGGTTGTGATACAGCCTGGATTCGAACCAAGGACTGTAGTGACGCAACTCTTGCACTGAGATGCATTGCCTTAGACCGCTGCGCCACTCTGGAGCGATGATCATAACATACTTCCCCTGTCAATATGGAGATGGACAGATGTAATGGAGACTTACTGTATGTGTGAATGTCTGGGCCAGTGTTCATAAAGCGTCATGTCAGAGTGCTGATCTGGGATCAGTTTAGCCTTTTAGATCATAATGAATACTAGAGAGGACCAGATCCTAGTGCTGATCTGGGATCAGTTTAGCCTTTTTAAATCATATTGAAAAAGATTGCATTAGACAAGGAGGACCTGATCCTGGATCAGCCCTCTGAGAGGCTTTATGAGTACAGGCCCTGATGTCAGTGTATTATCTAATGAGAAGCAGTAGCCATGAAATGTATTGCCATAAGAAATTAAAGACAACGTCCCTCTGACACCCAGGGGCCCGTATTCACAAAGCGTCTCAGAGTAGGAAAGCTGATCTAGGATTTAAAAGACAAAACTGCTTTGTAAATACGGGGCCTGATCAGAGTTAGATTCTTAAAGATAGTTGAGCTGCGCTTGATTTAACTTTTGGAGTTGGCACTTTTCTGATTAGTCCATTGGTTCCTGTGTACCAGGCAAACTAAATCAAGCGCATCTCAAGTATTTAACAAATGTAATGGACTCATGTCTGGTTGTATAGCTACACATACTAAAGCAGAGCGTTCCGGTGCAGTAATGTAAACATAAAGGTACCTCTGAGACGGTTTGCTTCGTTCAATAACTGTCAGATAGAATCTCTAAAGACTACTTCCAATGGAAGAAATGGTTCCTGTTCCAGCAGCTCTGGCCCTATAGAAGCCATGATGTAGTTAATGACGGGGGCAAACCGTGATGGTTTAGTTGAACTCTGAATGTGAGAAATGTTGCCACAACCTCATGATGAGCCAGACTCTGTTTACATGTGACTGTACTGATCCATGTGGTGGTCGTTGCTGTGTTGACTTACAGTGACGAGGTTTATTAGATTATCAGGAACATTTTATTATTGTGTTTAAATCTATTTTCTCAGCCTTTCATAGTGCCTCATTAAACTCTATTCCCACATTGATATACGTCTATTGTTTAGCTGTTAATTACCACACTACAGATTCATCCTATATCTATACTAATAACAGCTGATTTCAGTCAGACAAATATGTTTTCTATGTGGTCAAAGTGAATAGAATCTGTGTGTATAAATAATAATAAATACTCATAATTTCCCCCAGAAGTAACAAGTTGTCATTGCTTGTTTTAAAGCAGTATTGACAAAGGAATCATATTGACTATGTAAGGGCCTCATCATTTGTTCTGGGAAGCACTATGAATGGCCTTTCTCTGTTTCTATTCACTTTGAAAGTTGAAAATGCTACTTTCTCGTTTGCATTATATACAGGAAGTGCCTTTGTGAATGGTAGGAATCAACCGGATAAAGAGACTTCAGTAAAGGAGTCAAACCTAACAGATAAACACCAATCGGTTGCAAGGCGCGTGTGGACCACAAGGCAGCTGCCAGTGAATGAGTAGGAGGGGGCTTTTAAAGTGGATCCTACCGGGGGAATACCGTTCTGTTGTCCTAACAACACTGCTGAGCTGAGAAGACTTGTCTTATGTGGCTGATTTAGACGCTGACTGCAAATAAAGTGACATTCTTAGACTGGGTGACGCCACTCTGTCTCAGTGGACATAGTCTGGATCCTAAATCACACCTTCCCTATACAGCCCATAGGAGTGGTCGAAAGTTGTGTACTATATAGGGGGCCATCTGAGATGAGTCTACAAAGTGTGAAAGAGAAAATAGCATGACCTTTAGTCCCCTATCCATTCTCCATCTAATAGCATGGCCTTTAGTCCCCTATCCGTTCTCCATCTAATAGCATGACCTTTAGTCCCCTATCCATTCTCCATCTAATAGCATGACCTTTAGTCCCCTATCCGTTCTCCATCTAATAGCATGGCCTTTAGTCCCCCTATCCATAAACTGTCGTCCCCTATCCATTCTCCATCTAATAGCATGACCTTTAGTCCCCTATCCATTCTCCATCTAATAGCATGACCTTTAGTCCCCTATCCATTCTCCATCTAATAGCATGGCCTTTAGTCCCCTATCCATTCTCCATCTAATAGCATGACCTTTAGTCCCCTATCCATTCTCCATCTAATAGCATGACCTTTAGTCCCCTATCCATTCTCCATCTAATAGCATGACCTTTAGTCCCCTATCCATTCTCCATCTAATAGCATGACCTTTAGTCCCCTATCCATTCTCCATCTAATAGCATGGCCTTTAGTCCCCTATCCATTCTCCATCTAATAGCATGGGCTTTAGTCCCCTATCCATTCTCCATCTAATAGCATGACCTTTAGTCCCCTATCCATTCTCCATCTAATAGCATGACCTTTAGTCCCCTATCCATTCTCCATCTAATAGCATGGCCTTTAGTCCCCTATCCATTCTCCATCTGATTCAAGGAGGACAACAACTGACTATGAGAAGGAAAGAACAGACCAGATAGATACTCCGGACTGCCTGTTACCATAGATGCTCCTGTTACCATAGATACTCCTGTTACCATAGATACTCCAGACTGTCTGTTACCATAGATACTCCGGACTGCCTGTTACCATAGATACTCCTGTTACCATAGAGCCTAAGATACTCCTGTTACCATTGGGCCTCAGATGCTCTTGTTACCATAGATACTCCTGTTACCATGGGACGTCAGATACTCCTGTTACCATAGATACTCCTCTTACCATAGATACTCATTTTACCATAGGGCCTAAGATACACCTGTTACCATAGGTTCTCCTGTTACCATAGATACTCCTGTTACAATAGAGTCTCATATACTCCTGTTACCATAGATAATCCTGTTACCATAGATACTCCTCTTACCATAGGGTCTCAGATACTCCTGTTACCATAGATACTCCTGTTACATAGATACTTCTGTTACCATAGGGCCTAAGATACTCCTGTTACCATAGATACTCCTGTTACAATAGGGTCTCATATACTCCTGTTACCGTAGATACTCCTGTTACCATAGATACTCCTGTTACCATAGATACTCCTGTTACCATAGATACTTCTGTTACCATAGGGCCTAAGATACTCCTGTTACAATAGGGTCTCATATACTCATGTTACCATAGATACTCCTGTTACCATAGGGTCCCATATACTCCTGTTACCATAGATACTCCTGTTACCATAGATACTCCTGTTACCATAGATACTTCTGTTACCATAGGGCCGAAGATACTCCTGTTACCATAGATACTCCTGTTACAATAGGGTCTCCTATACTCCTGTTACAATAGGGTCTCATATACTCCTGTTACCATAGATACTCCTGTTACCATAGATACTCCTGTTACCATAGGGTCTCAGATACTCCTGTTACCATAGATACTCCTGTTACCATAGGGTCTCAGATACTCCTGTTACCATAGATACTCCTGTTACCATAGATACTCATTTTACCATAGGGCCTAAGATACTCCTGTTACCATAGATACTCCTGCTACCATAGATACTCCTGTTACCATAGGGTCTCAGATACTCCTGTTACCATAGATACTTATTTTACCATAGGGCCTAAGATACTGCTGTTACCATAGATACTCCTGTTACCGTAGGGCCTCAGATACTCCTGTTACCATAGATACTCCTATTACCATAGGGCCTAAGATACTCCTGTTACCATAGAAACTCCTGTTACCATAGATACTCCTGTTACCATAGGGTCTCATATACTCCTGTTACCATAGATACTCCTATTACCATAGGGCCTAAGGTACTCCTGTTACTATAGATACTACTGTTACCATAGATACTCCTGTTACCATAGGGTCTCAGATACTCCTGTTACCATACATACTCATTTTACCATAGGGCCTAAGATACTGCTGTTACCATAGATACTCCTGTTACCATATATTCTCCTGTTACCTTTAGATACTCCTATTACCATAGGGCCTAAGATACTGTTGTTACCATAGATACTCCTATTACCATAGGGCCTAAGATACTCCTGTTACCATAGATACTCCTGTTACCATAGGGTCTCAGATACTCCTGTTACCATAGATACTCCTGTTACCATAGATACTCCTGTTACCATAGGGTCTCATATACTCCTGTTCCCATAGATACTCCTGTTACCATAGGGCCTAAGATACTCCTGTTACTATAGATACTCCTGTTACCATAGATACTCCTGTTACCATAGGGTCCCATATACTCCTGTTACCATAGATCCTCCTGTTACCATAGATACTCCTGTTACCATAGGGTCTCAGATACTCCTGTTACCATAGATCCTCCTGTTACCATAGATACTCCTGTTACCATAGGGTCTCAGATACTCCTGTTACCATAGATACTCCTGTTACAATAGGGTCTCATATACTCCTGTTACCATAGATACTCCAGACTGTCTGTTACCATAGATACTCCGGACTGCCTGTTACCATAGATACTCCTGTTACCATAGATACTCCTGTTACCATAGAGCCTAAGATACTCCTGTTACCATGGGGCCTCAGATGCTCCTGTTACCATAGATACTCCTGTTACCATGGGACGTCAGATACTCCTGTTACCATAGATACTCATGTTACCATAGATGCTCATTTTACCATAGGGCCTAAGATACACCTGTTACCATAGATTCTCCTGTTACCATAGATACTCCTGTTACAATAGGGTCTCATATACTCCTGTTACCATAGATAATCCTGTTACCATAGATACTCCTATTACCATAGGGCCTCAGATACTCCTCTTACCATAGATACTCCTGTTACCATAGGGTCTCATATACTCCTGTTACCATAGATACTCCTATTCCCATAGGGCCTAAGATACTCCTGTTACCTTAGATACTCCTGTTACATAGATACTTCTGTTACCATAGGGCCTAAGATACTCCTGTTACCATAGATACTCCTGTTACAATAGGGTCTCATATACTCCTGTTACAATAGGGTCTCATATACTCCTGTTACCATAGATACTCCTGTTACCATTGGGTCCCATATACTCCTGTTACCATAGATACTGCTGTTACCATAGATACTCCTGTTACCATAGATACTTCTGTTACCATAGGGCCTAAGATACTCCTGTTACCATAGATACTCCTGTTACAATAGGGTCTCATATACTCCTGTTACAATAGGGTCTCATATACTCCTGTTACCATAGATACTCCTGTTACCATAGGGTCCCATATACTCCTGTTACCATAGATACTCCTGTTACCATAGATACTCCTGTTACCATAGATACTTCTGTTACCATAGGGCCTAAGATACTCCTGTTACCATAGATACTCCTGTTACAATAGGGTCTCATATACTCCTGTTACCATAGATACTCCTGTTACCATAGATACTCCTGTTACCATAGGGTCTCAGATACTCCTGTTACCATAGATACTCCTGTTACCATAGGGTCTCCTATACTCCTGTTACCATAGATACTCCTATTACCATAGGGCCTAAGATACTCCTGTTACCATAGATACTCCTGTTACATAGATACTTCTGTTACCATAGGGCCTAAGATACTCCTGTTACCATAGATACTCCTGTTACAATAGGGTCTCATATACTCCTGTTACAATAGGGTCTCATATACTCCTGTTACCATAGATACTCCTGTTACCATTGGGTCCCATATACTCCTGTTACCATAGATACTGCTGTTACCATAGATACTCCTGTTACCATAGATACTTATGTTACCATAGGGCCTAAGATACTCCTGTTACCACAGATACTCCTGTTACAATAGGGTCTCATATACTCCTGTTACAATAGGGTCTCATATACTCCTGTTACCATAGATACTCCTGTTACCATAGGGTCCCATATACTCCTGTTACCATAGATACTCCTGTTACCATAGATACTTCTGTTACCATAGGGCCTAAGATACTCCTGTTACCATAGATACTCCTGTTACAATAGGGTCTCATATACTCCTGTTACCATAGATACTCCTGTTACCATAGATACTCCTGTTACCATAGGGTCTCAGATACTCCTGTTACCATAGATACTCCTGTTACCATAGGGTCTCCTATACTCCTGTTACCATAGATACTCCTATTACCATAGGGCCTAAGATACTCCTGTTACCATAGATACTCCTATTACCATAGGGCCTAAGATACTCCTGTTACTATAGATACTCCTGTTACCATAGGGTCTCATATACTCCTGTTACCATAGATACTCCTATTACCATGGGGCCTAAGATACTCCTGTTACTATAGATACTCATGTTACCATAGATACTTCTGTTACCATAGGGTCTCATATACTCCTGTTACCATAGATACTCCTGTTACCATAGGGTCTCATATACTCCTGTTACCATAGATACTCCTATTACCATAGGGCCTAAGATACTCCTGTTACCATAGATACTCCTGTTACATAGATACTCCTGTTACCATAGGGTCCCATATACTCCTGTTACCATAGATATTCCTGTTACCATAGATACTCCTGTTACCATAGGGTCTCATATACTCCTGTTACCATAGATACTCCTATTACCATAGGGCCTAAGATACTCCTGTTACCATAGATACTCCTGTTACCATAGATACTCCTGTTACAATAGGGTCTCATATACTCCTGATACCATAGATACTCCTGTTACCATAGATACTCCTGTTACCATGGGGCCTCAGATACTCTTGTTACCATAGATACTCCTGTTACAATGGGGCCTCAGATACTCCTGTTACCATAGATACTCCTGTTACCATGGGGCCTCAGATATTCCGGATCAGTGGAGTTAAATACCTCTCAAAATGTGCTGCTGGGTACCTCTGATCCGACCTGGGATTTAATTACATCGCAAAGGTTCATAAATTTTTTTTACCAAGAAAGCACATAAATCAAAAAAAAATCCATTTTGAGTTTATCTAACTTGCTAAGATGGTGTGTGTCAGAGAGAGACGTTTCATGCTCTGTCACAGTATTTGGTGTGCGTGTGTGTGATTTTCTCAGCAAGAATTTGGAGAATGAGGGGTGTGTTGGAGGTTGACTAATGCTCATTATCAGTCAATAAGCCCTTCAGTAAAACAAGAGAGAGAGCGAGAGACAGAGACACAGAAAGAGACAGAGAGAGAGAGACAGAGACACAGAGAGAGAGAGACACAGAGAGAGACAGAGACACAGAGAGAGAGACAGAGAGACAGAGAGAGAGAAAGAGAGACAGAGGAGAATGAAAGACTTAGATTGAGGTGAACAGGAGAGCTCCTCCATTAAAGTCAAGCCAACCATGACACCCCTCTCCAGAGAGAGAGAGATGGAGAGAAGAGGATAACAAATAAAGAGGGGTTAACAATAGTGGGAACAATGGTGGGAACAATGGTGGGAACAATGGTGGGAACAATGGTGGGAACAATCCCAGTTGACCCCTCAACCCTCTTATTCTTTAAAGGAGACATCAGGAACACTTGTAATCCACAGGTCAGCTTTCGTGTCTTCATTTGGGATGATCCAAAACCTTAAAGACAATGTGATAAAGACACCCCAGAAACAAATAAACACCAGACATGACAACGGAAGTTGGTAGGAATTGGGCCAGGCGCGGACTGGCCATCGGGCAGTTGTGGGCCTGTCTAAATGGTATTTTTTTGTGCAGAATGACTAGGACCTGTGTGTTAGAAATATCTGGGCTGATTTCTGTTCCCAGTCAGACCCTGGATTGGGCTGTCTCATTGAATCTGCATCTGAGTGTGTAAGACAGAAACGTTACCGCCTCTCTAGCGGTAATGAATGTTGTTAAGAAATACCTCTCCCTAATGGCTTCCACGTTTCTCCTATAAAACACCAGCATCAGAAGGCTGTGGAGAACACACACACACACACACACACACACACACACACACACACACACACACACACACACACACACACACACACACACACACACACACACCTTCCCCGTCACAAGGCTCCCAGTCAGACCCATACCTCCCAGAGGACTTTGCTATTCCACATAAACAGCTATAAAACATCAGTGAAACAATAAGAGCCTTGCTAAAGCAGCTTCCTGGAGCAGCAGCAGGCTTTGATGAACTCCAGTATAATCAGGGAAACAGAGAGGCTGTGTTACAACTACACACTGATGTGAAACACAGTCAGGGATCTGTTTAGGGAGGTAGTTAGTCAGGGCTCACAGGGATCTCTGTGTGTTTAGGGAGGTAGTTAGTCAGGGCTCACAGGGATCTCTGTGTGTTTAGGGAGGTAGTTAGTCAGGGCTCACAGGGATCTCTGTGTGTTCAGGGAGGTAGTTAGTCAGGTCTCACAGGGATCTCTGTGTGTTTAGGGAGGTAGTTAGTCAGGGCTCACAGGGATCTCTGTGTGTTCAGGGAGGTAGTTAGTCAGGTCTCACAGGGATCTCTGTGTGTTCAGAGAGGTAGTTAGTCAGGGCTCACAGGGATCTCTGTGTGTTCAGGGAGGTAGTTAGTCAGGTCTCACAGGGATCTCTGTGTGTTCAGAGAGGTAGTTAGTCAGGGCTCACAGGGATCTCTGTGTGTTCAGAGAGGTAGTTAGTCAGGGCTCACAGGGATCTCTGTGTGTTTAGGGAGGTAGTTAGTCAGGGCTCACAGGGATCTCTGTGTGTTTAGGGAGGTAGTTACTCAGGGCTCACAGGGATCTCTGTGTGTTCAGGGAGGTAGTTAGTCAGGTCTCACAGGGATCTCTGTGTGTTCAGAGAGGTAGTTAGTCAGGGCTCACAGGGATCTCTGTGTGTTTAGGGAGGTAGTTAGTCAGGGCTCACAGGGATCTCTGTGTGTTTAG
Source organism: Salmo trutta (assembly GCF_901001165.1). Classification (NCBI taxonomy): domain Eukaryota; kingdom Metazoa; phylum Chordata; class Actinopteri; order Salmoniformes; family Salmonidae; genus Salmo; species Salmo trutta. The sequence continues at coordinate 125,515 of NW_021822742.1, forward strand.
GGAGGTAGTTAGTCAGGTCTCACAGGGATCTCTGTGTGTTCAGAGAGGTAGTTAGTCAGGGCTCACAGGGATCTCTGTGTGTTTAGGGAGGTAGTTAGTCAGGTCTCACAGGGATCTCTGTGTGTTTAGGGAGGTAGCTGGTCAGGGCTCACAGGGATCTCTGTGTGTTCAGAGAGGTAGTTAGTCAGGGCTCACAGGGATCTCTGTGTGTTCAGGGAGGTAGTTAGTCAGGGCTCACAGGGATCTCTGTGTGTTCAGGGAGGTAGTTAGTCAGGACTCACAGGGATCTCTGTGTTTAGAGAGGTAGTTAGTCAGGTCTCACAGGGATCTCTGTGTGTTTAGAGAGGTAGTTAGTCAGGTCTCACAGGGATCTCTGTGTGTTTAGGGAGGTAGCTGGTCAGGTCTCACAGGGATCTCTGTGTGTTTAGGGAGGTAGTTAGTCAGGTCTCACAGGGATCTCTGTGTGTTCAGAGAGGTAGTTAGTCAGGGCTCACAGGGATCTCTGTGTGTTTAGGGAGGTAGTTAGTGACACCGATCTGAGGTTGCTTGCATCTGGGTTGTTCCACGAAATGAGTGCCTTTTGCGTCCCTTTGACATGTTAAGTCAAAAGTGTATTTATTCTACAAGCCTGTTATATTAAATGAAGAGCCCTTTACTGACGACCACCCTGAAGACATGTTAACCCACCTCACCCCACACTGTCTCCAGGTGTTCTCCATCATGGTAAAGCCCTGAAGACATGTTAACCCACCTCACCCCACACTGTCTCCAGGTGTTCTCCATCATGGTAAAGCCCTGAAGACATGTTAACCCACCTCACCCCACACTGTCTCCAGGTGTTCTCCATCATGGTAAAGCCCTGAAGACATGTTAACCCACCTCACCCCACACTGTCTCCAGGTGTTCTCCATCATGGTAAAGCCCTGAAGACATGTTAACCCACCTCACCCCACACTGTCTCCAGGTGTTCTCCATCATGGTAAAGCCCTGGTTATGATGTTGCTTTGACAAAGTCCTTTCTGGAGATCAGGATTTACTTAATGTGATTCATTCTAAAGAGAAAGAAAAAACGGTGTCCCTCATTTAAAGGTCAACCGTGTTACGTGAACTGAACCCTTGTTTTAGTAAAATGAAACTAGTCCTTTTAAAACATTTAAAACATTGTTCTAGGCAAAGCCAGGTGTAGAAGCAGGTGAGCTGGTTCTACGGGCTGAGCAGAACACCCCAACCCTGTTACCCATTACTTTGGACCTGCTCTAAATACAATGGCAGGGTGACATTTTCAGACTAAAGTGTTAATCTGGAATAGGAGATTAACCCGGATTAATGACCTCCAGGAGCCCGATCCTAATTCCTAATCTGTGTTTTGATGTGTCATTGTTTGGTACTTACTTCCCAACAAACACACAAACACACTACACCATTATTAACAAGAGGTTATTATAACACTACACCATTATTAACAAGAGGTTATTATATCACACTACACCATTATTAACAAGAGGTTATTATAACACTACACCATTATTAACAAGAGGTTATTATAACACTACAACCTTTATTAACAAGAGGTTATTATAACACTACACCATTATTAACAAGAGGTTATTATATCACACTACACCATTATTAACAAGAGGATATTATAACACTACACCATTATTAACAAGAGGTTATTATAACACTACACCATTATTAACAAGAGGATATTATAACACTACACCATTATTAACAAGAGGTTATTATAACACTACACCATTATTAACAAGAGGTTATTATAACACACTACACCATTATTAACAAGAGGTTATTATAACACACTACACTATTATTAACAAGAGGTTATTATAACACTACACCATTATTAACAGGAGGTTATTATAACACTACACCATTATTAACAAGAGGTTATTATAACACTACACCATTATTAACAAGAGGGTATTATAACACACTACACCATTATTAAAAAGAAGTTATTATATC
>NW_021822742.1:130000-200000 GCF_901001165.1 Salmo trutta
CTGTCTCTGTGTCTGTCTGTCTGTCTGTCTGTCTGTCTGTCTGTCTGTCTGTCTGTCTGTCTGTCTGTCTGTCTGTCTGTCTGTCTGTCTGTCTCTCAGCTGTAAGCACATTTGTCTAGTCTCCTTTCTAACTCCCTAATACAAAACATTTCCTATCAAACAGCCTGTTAGTTACACATTCATCAGAAATAACAGAGAAGGTAAAGAGAAAGAAAGTGATCAAAGGACCTGAGAGTGTTTGGGAGTGGATTCAGAGGAACGAGGGTATCGGGGTCAGCTCTTCAAAGTGAACTGCTTAAATTGACTTCAGGAAAACCCAATAACCAGATTGAGAATTCTGCTATGGAACACACTGGTGTTCCAGAACCCCCATGGTGCTTCACGGAGCTTCATGAAGCCCCCCTGGTGGGGACAAAGAGACACCCCACACTCTGGAATCTGCTCTGAACACCCCCAGAACAGAGGGCCCAACTGTTCCCCTTCTGGGAGATTGGAGAGGGGGCCTGGGAGGAGAAGGGGCCTGGGGGGAGGTTTGGAGGAGGGGGTAAGAGGGTAGCATGGGGGCGAGGCAGACAGGCGTCTTTGGGGACTGGGGTGACCCTAAAACAATGATGTCCCCTGGATAGGCTGACGGAGAGGTAATAGACTGGTCTGTTGTTGTCTGAGTGATGGAGGGTAGAACCAAGGGGCTCCAGATCAATACAGATAGCACTGTTTAAGACTGAGACTCAAGCCATTCCACACAGGTCATATCTCTCTGGTCTTAACAACCAGTCAGTCAGTGGGTTTCTACCTGATTCTCTTGAATGGAGACCTCTCCTCACTTCCTAATGGCTATATGCCACAGTATAACGTTAGCAAAATTTCTTTGCAGACATTCCTCTGTCCTAATTTCATCAGACGGATGGCAGGCAACTTTCAGCAGGTTTCTAAGCAATCTTCAAAGAATGTATGTGGGTGTAGAAGTGACACACGAGGGTCAGCTGTGTGACTGATTAGCAGGCGAGGAGAAAGAGGAGGAGTTAGAACTGAGCTCAGAACAAGTAATGAGGAGCTGAGACAAAAGGACCTGGAATAAAACACAGAGCAGGAGAAAGGACCTGGAATAAAACACAGAGCAGGAGAAAGGAGGAGGGGGAGAAAAGGACCTGGAATAAAACACAGAGCAGGAGAAAGGAGGAGGGGGGAAAAGGACCTGGAATAAAACACAGAGCAGGAGAAAGGACCTGGAATAAAACACAGAGCAGGAGAAAGGAGGAGGGGGGAAAAGGACCTGGAATAAAACACAGAGCAGGAGAAAGGACCTGGAATAAAACACAGAGCAGGAGAAAGGACCTGGAATAAAACACAGAGCAGGAGAAAGGAGGAGGGGGACAAAAGAAGGGAATGGCCTGGAGCTCCAGGAGTCATCAAAGATGAGACAGTCACACACAAAGAGATGAATGCTCTCTCTCTCCCTCTGTCTCTCTCTGTGTCTGTCTCTCTCTCTGTCTGTCTGTCTGTCTGTCTGTCTGTCTGTCTGTCTGTCTGTCTGTCTGTCTGTCTGTCTGTCTGTCTGTCTGTCTGTCTGTCTGTCTGTCTCTCTCTCTCTCTCTCTCTCTCTCCCTCTGTCTCTCTCTCTCTCTCTGTCTGTCTCTGTCTGTCTCTCTCTCTCTGTGTCTGTCTCTCTCTCTGTCTCTGTCTGTCTCTCTCTCTCTCGCTCTCAAATTTCAAATTCAAACTGCTTTATTGGCATGAAAAATTTGTCAATATTGCCAAAGCAACAATGTGTACAATATACATTGTAATAAAATGATAAACAATAACAAATAATAATATAAAATGGTGGTAAATAATAATACAAAATGAAATACAAAAATAACAATATAGTAGAAATGTAATAGATATAGAAATGTGAAGATGGAAAATGAAACTATAAGTAACTGATAAGGGCTGTGTATAGAACAGAGGGGCTTGAGTCAGTGTTCTCTGAGTGAAGTGGAAAGGAAGTCTCTCTCTCGCTCTGTCTCTCACTCTCTCAAAATACCATCTCACCAGGACCTTTTCATTCTTTAGAAATCATCAGTCAGTCAGCCATGACAGGAGCTTCTGTGGGAAGATGGCTGCCGTCTGTCCACCCTCGTTAAAAACGACCCGTAAAACAATGAATGGTGACTGTTGTTCAAATAAAGCTTCATCATCATCACCATCGTCCTCTTCATACATCATCGTCATCAAAGGTGTTTTCCCGTCAGTGAAATACAATGTGTATGTGTGTGTGTGTGTGTGTGTGTGTGTGTGTGTGTGTGTGTGTGTGTGTGTGTGTGTGTGTGTGTGTGTGTGTGTGTGTGTGTGTGTGTGTGTGTGTTGTGGAACCTAAGCTCACAGCAGAATGAGTCACCTCCATGTTTCCATATAAAGAGGAAAACCAACCAAGTCTTCATATATCCGACATTCTATGAGGCAAAGCTGTTTTTTCCCATGGAAATGCAATGTGTTTTTTCCCATGAAAATGCAATGTGTTTTTCCCCCATGGAAATGCAATGTGTTTCTTCCCCCATGGAAATGCAATGTGTTTTTCCCCCATGGAAATGCAATGTGTTTTTTCCCCATGGAAATGCAATGTGTTTCTTCCCCCATGGAAATGCAATGTGTTTTTCCCCCATGGAAATGCAATGTGTTTTTTCCCCCATGGAAATGCAATGTGTTTTTTCCCCCACGGAAATGCAATGTGTTTTTTCCCCATGGAAATGCAATGTGTTTTTTCCCCCATGGAAATGCAATGTGTTTTTTCCCCATGGAAATGCAATGTGTTTTTTCCCCCATGGAAATGCAATGTGTTTTTTCCCCATGGAAATGCAATGTGTTTTTTCCCCATGGAAATGCAATGTGTTTTTTCCCCATGGAAATGCAATGTGTTTTTTCCCCCATGGAAATGCAATGTGTTTTTTCCCCATGGAAATGCAATGTGTTTTTTCCCCCATGGAAATGCAATGTGTTTTTTCCCCATGGAAATGCAATGTGTTTTTTCCCCATGGAAATGCAATGTGTTTTTTCCCCATGGAAATGCAATGTGTTTTTGTGTTCGTGTTGTAACTTACAGCAGTATGAGTCACCTCTGTCTCAGTCGAAAGAGGTGAACCAACCAAGTGGACAATTACAACCTGTTACTTCCTTTCCACTTCACTCAGAGAACAGTGACTCAAGCCCCTCTGTTCTATACAGCCCTAGTTACACAGACAAGGCTTCAAATCCCATTCGGTAAAACCCTAGATTCTCCCTCCTTCCTCTCTCTCTTATAAAGCTCTGGAACTCAATAACATTGAGAGGTGCTGAATCAGAAGCTGATTCACTGCTGAGAGCCCCAGCTGATCCTCCATATGTGACTCTTACAACCAGAATGTTCTGGACAATCCACCATTCTAAAGAGAACCCGGAACAGAGTGCCATCACAATGACATCGGTCAGCCAGTGTCTCTGCAGGGACAATGGGTGACAGGAGAGGAGGAGGGGTTAACATGGCGGAGGCTTTGAAGAGACCTGCATCCTTAAAGCCTTTGGATGGATGAGTGAAACAGACTAAAGGCTGTCCACCCCTTTCATTAGCTGTGTGTGTAGAAACACCGTGGAGCATGTGAATACACACTGTGACATGTTTATGATAACCTATAGGGGAATCGGCCATAAGGGAACTCTCTTTGGCAGTGTGTGTGTTATGTAACCAAACTGATCTTCAGTCAGTTTTCACTGATACTACAATTCTGTTTGACCTTGTAGACTGAGGGTAGGTGGGGATGACCTGCAGGGATTTCCTGCACATTCAAAGGAAGTTGTTCTATATAATGTTTCAAGATCAATGGGATACCTCCTAAGCACACAGCCAAAACAACACAGGAGTGGCTTCGGGACAAGTCTCTGAATGTCCTTGAGTGGCCCAGCCAGAGACTGGACTTGAACCCGATCGAACATCTCTGGAGAGACCTGAAAATAGCTGTGCTGCGATGCTCCCCATCCAACCCGACAGAGCTTGAGAGGATCTGCAGAGAAGAATGGGAGAAACTCCCCAAATACAGGTGTGCCAAGCTTGTAGCATCATACCCAAGAAGACTGTAATCACTGCCAAAGGTGCTTCAATAAAGTACTGAGTAAAGGGTCTGAATACTTATGGAAATGTGATATTTCCGTTTTTTTATTTTTAATACATTTGCAAACATTTCAAAAAATCAGTTTTCGCTTTGTCATTATGGGGTATTGTGTGTAGATTGACGAAGGAAAAAAATGATTTAATCAATTTTAGAATAAAGCTGTAAAGTAAAAAAAATTGAAAAAAGTCAAGGGGTCTGAATACTTTCCGAATGCACTGTAGAAACTGAAGCAGTGTGGGTGTCTGTCTGTGAGATAGAAACTGAAGCAGTGTGGGTGTCTGTCTGTGAGATAGAAACTGAAGCAGTGTGGGTGTCTACCTCCCAAACATCTTTGTACTCCTAACCCCCCTCCCTAAAAAACTACCTAAAGCACACCTAACCAGCCTGACCGCTGTGATCATTATAACCAGCCTGACCGCTGTGATCATTATAACCAGCCTGACCGCTGTGATCATTATAACCAGCCTGACCGCTGCGATCATTATAACCAGCCTGACCGCTGTGATTATTATAACCAGCCTGACCGCTGCGATCATTATAACCAGCCTGACCGCTGTGATCATTATAACCAGCCTGACCGCTGTGATCATTATAACCAGCCTGACCCCTGCGTTCATTATAACCAGCCTGACCGCTGCGTTCATTATAACCAGCCTGACCGCTGCGATCAGTATAACCAGCCTGACCGCTGTGATCATTATAACCAGCCTGACCGCTGCGATCATTATAACCAGCCTGACCGCTGCGTTCATTATAACCAGCCTGACCGCTGCGTTCATTATAACCAGCCTGACCGCTGTGATCATTATAACCAGCCTGACCGCTGCGTTCATTATAACCAGCCTGACCGCTGAGATCATTATAACCAGCCTGACCGCTGTGATCATTATAACCAGCCTGACCGCTGTGATCATTATAACCAGCCTGACCGCTGTGATCATTATAACCAGCCTGACCGCTGTGATCATTATAACCAGCCTGACCGCTGCGATCATTATAACCAGCCTGACCGCTGTGATCATTATAACCAGCCTGACCGCTGTGATTATTATAACCAGCCTGACCGCTGCGATCATTATAACCAGCCTGACCGCTGTGATCATTATAACCAGCCTGACCGCTGTGATCATTATAACCAGCCTGACCCCTGCGTTCATTATAACCAGCCTGACCGCTGCGTTCATTATAACCAGCCTGACCGCTGCGTTCATTATAACCAGCCTGACCGCTGCGATCATTATAACCAGCCTGACCGCTGTGATCATTATAACCAGCCTGACCGCTGCGATCATTATAACCAGCCTGACTGCTGCGTTCATTATAACCAGCCTGACCGCTGCGTTCATTATAACCAGCCTGACCGCTGTGATCATTATAACCAGCCTGACCGCTGCGTTCATTATAACCAGCCTGACCCCTGTGATCATTATAACCAGCCTGACCGCTGTGATCATTATAACCAGCCTGACCGCTGTGATCATCATAACCAGCCTGACCGCTGTGATCATTATAACCAGCCTGACCGCTGCGTTCATTATAACCAGCCTGACCGCTGTGATCATCATAACCAGTCTGACCGCTGTGATCATCATAACCAGCCTGACCGCTGTGATCATTATAACCAGCCTGACCGCTGTGATCATTATAACCAGCCTGACCGCTGTGATCATTATAACCAGCCTGACCGCTGTGATCATCATAACCAGCCTGACCGCTGTGATCATTATAACCAGCCTGACCGCTGCGTTCATTATAACCAGCCTGACCGCTGTGATCATCATAACCAGTCTGACCGCTGTGATCATCATAACCAGCCTGACCGCTGTGATCATTGTAACCAGCCTGACCACTGTGATCATTGTAACCAGCCTAACTACTGCGATTATAACCAGCCTAACTACTGCGATCATTATAACCAGCCTGACTACTGCGATTATAACCAGCCTAACTACTGCGATCATTATAACCAGCCTAACTACTGCGATTATAACCAGCCTAACTACTGCGATCATTATAACCAGCCTAACTACTGCGATTATAACCAGCCTAACTACTGCGATCATTATAACCAGCCTAACTACTGCGATCATTATAACCAGCCTGACCGCTGCGTTCATTATAACCAGCCTAACTACTGCAATTATAACCAGCCTAACTACTGTGATCATTATAACCAGCCTGACCGCTGTGATCATTATAACCAGCCTGACCGCTGTGATCATTATAACCAGCCTGACCGCTGTGATCATTATAACCAGCCTGACCGCTGCGTTCATTATAACCAGCCTGACCGCTGTGATCATTATAACCAGCCTGACCGCTGCGATCATTATAACCAGCCTGACCGCTGCGATCATTATAACCAGCCTGACCGCTGTGATCATTATAACCAGCCTGACCGCTGTGATCATTATAACCAGCCTGACCGCTGTGATCATTATAACCAGCCTGACCGCTGTGATCATCATAACCAGCCTGACCGCTGTGATCATTATAACCAGCCTGACCGCTGTGGTCATTATAACCAGCCTGACCGCTGTGGTCATTATAACCAGCCTGACCGCTGCGGTCATTATAACCAGCCTGACCGCTGCGATCATTATAACCAGCCTGACCGCTGCGTTCATTATAACCAGCCTGACCGCTGCGATCATTATAACCAGCCTGACCGCTGCGATCATCATAACCAGCCTGACCGCTGTGATCATTGTAACCAGCCTGACCGCTGTGATCATTGTAACCAGCCTGACCGCTGCGTTCATTATAACCAGCCTAACTACTGTGACCATTTTAGACCAAGCCTCCGTCGGCAATGAGGTGCTCTGGCTCTATGGGGGAACTTCCCCGTCGATCCCATCTCACAAATGTCAGCGAATTGAACAGAAGGTCTTGCCTTTATGTGACCTTTAGGTCATCCTGAGCTTAGTGGGCACCACAGCAGGAGGTCTCCTCAGCCCCGGGTCAGTGTATCGACCTCACCTGACTGTGTTGTTCAATACTTTAACACTGACTCTGCTATTAAGACACAGGAAAAAAACAACACTCCAACAGGAAAATGTTTTATTTGACATTTTCTACCATTTCTTATTTTTCAGATCATAATTACATCATTTCAAACCAGTGAAGGAGAGAAGGAACCCAGATGCTCGGTCAGACTAATGAAACTAGTATCAATTATGAAGAGAGTATATTTACACTGAAAGGATATAAGTATCAGATCCCCACATAACTGATGGATGATGTCCCAAATGGCACAATATTCCCTATGTAGTGCACTACTTCAGACCCGAGCCGCTGATCAAGGGTAGTGCACTACATAGGGAGTAGGGTGCCATTTGGGACATAGAAGTCGATGATGCCTTTCACAAAATCCCAAAGTGTTGGTTTTTGCAAATAAAATGATCTACTAATGAGGCACGTGTCTTTGAGGCAAAAATAAAATAAATGAAAGACAGAAAAAATGTAATTGGAATATAAAGTTAAATAACAGACCAGTTGGTTAATACTCAAGCATTTATAATACAAAATAAAACAAACAAACCCCAGAGAAAATTCTTTAATCCCAAATTGCACCCTACTCCCTACATAGTGCAGACTACTTTTGTAGTGCAGACTAGAGTGCCATTTGGGACTCATCCAACTACACTACCAGCCCATAACATGGGTTAGAGGAGGAATTCCATCTCACATTTTAAGCTTATTACGACCCCAAATCATTCATCAGCATTAGAAAAAAAAAGTTATTTACAATCATATTGTCCAACACTATTAGAGTTTGAATGACACCGTAAAACCACCTTAGTGTGCCAACGTGGACAGAACCTAACTGTAACGGGGGGGTGATTGAAATAGCAGAGGATATTGAAATAGTCACTACCATGTAGGTTTCCTATTTCCATTGCATTTGTCAGAGGTAAATAACAGATGTTTCATTGATGTGCAGTCAGATCTGGACCTCCCAACAGGTCATTCATTTCCTGCACTCCAGACTACATATTATGTATAGATGTGTACACACACACACACACACACACACACACACACACACACACACACAAGCATTGGGTGCGGAAGACTCTGGTGTCTTGCTGCTCTGACAAAAAAGCGTCTTCCACACAGTAGATAAGGGTTGTGTTCCAAACGGCACCCTATTCCCTACTTAGACCAGTGGGCCCTGGTCACCGTACGCAGTCAGGGTGTAATGTAACAATAGTGTCCCTCCAGCCCAGGGAGGGTGAGGGGGGAGGTTGAGGGTGGAGGGGGCGTGGGAGAATAAACAGGAAAATCCATTGGTTTGGTTTACTACTCAGTCCACCTTCACTACGCTATAGATCTTGGTGACGAACCAGAAACAGGCAAAGAATCCAATCGTTCCTGATGGAGAGAGAGACAGAAATTTAATTGATAGAAAGAGAGAAAACATGAAAATCACACTTTCCCAGGGCGATTTGTCAATCCCACATCCTGCTGTCTAGGAAACTCTGATACGACAACAGACACCACACACACAAACCATCCGACTGTGTGTGTGTGTGTGAACAAGTAGAGCTGCACCTCAACCTAAACCCAAGAAAGGCAGCATAACAGGCAGGGTGGGAGGAACTGGACTAACGAGGATAACCTCTGCCCTTTGACCTGGTCCATCCTCTTCATGCCAGCTACAGTATGACGCCCCGCCCCCCCAGCTACCTACCTGTGAATAAGAAGAAGATGAGAGCCATGATCATGGTGTAACCAAAGTAGAGGATGGTGCTAGCCAATCCTGTGATCTGGAGCTTGGAGAAGAAGTAGTGGATGGCATAGACCAGGAAGTAGACGGCCGTGAAACCACTGGTCAGGAAGGAACGCCACTGCCAGTGGTAGTCCTGATGGAGAGAGACAGAGAGAACAGTTAGTAAAGATGTTATAAACACAGAGATAACTAAGACAAGACCACTGGTCAGGAAGGAACACCACTGCCAGTGGTAGTCCTAATGGAGAGAATGAACGTAGTGCTCCCTTAATTAAACTTCCTGTTTTCCTTTCATCCTGTCTCCTCTCCTTCTCAACCGTATTGGATAAGGAGGTTCCAGGTCCCTTGTTTGGGACCTTCTCTTTTAAAGAGAAGCTGCTAGGAATCAAGGAAAGAGGATTTGAGAAACAGTCCCTTCATCCTCGTCATTAACTCAGCACAGAGGAGGAAGTAGCAGAATATGATGGTGTGTGTGTGGTGTCTTACCTCAGCACAGAGGAGGAAGTAGCAGAATATGATGGTGTGTGTGGTGTCTTACCTCAGCACAGAGGAGGAAGTAGCAGAATATGATGGTGTGTGTGTGGTGTCTTACCTCAGCACAGAGGAGGAAGTAGCAGAATATGGTGGTGTGTGTGGTGTCTTACCTCAGCACAGAGGAGGAAGTAGCAGAATATGATGGTGTGTGTGGTGTCTTACCTCAGCACAGAGGTGGAAGTAGCAGAATATGATGGTGTGTGTGGTGTCTTACCTCAGCACAGAGGAGGAAGTAGCAGAATATGATGGTGTGTGTGGTGTCTTACCTCAGCACAGAGGTGGAAGTAGCAGAATATGATGGTGTGTGTGGTGTCTTACCTCAGCACAGAGGAGGAAGTAGCAGAATATGATGGTGTGTGTGGTGTCTTACCTCAGCACAGAGGAGGAAGTAGCAGAATATGATGGTGTGTGTGTGGTGTCTTACCTCAGCACAGAGGAGGAAGTAGCAGAATATGATGGTGTGTGTGTGGTGTCTTACCTCAGCACAGAGGAGGAAGTAGCAGAATATGATGGTGTGTGTGGTGTCTTACCTCAGCACAGAGGAGGAAGTAGCAGAATATGATGGTGTGTGTGTGGTGTCTTACCTCAGCACAGAGGAGGAAGTAGCAGAATATGATGGTGTGTGTGGTGTCTTACCTCAGCACAGAGGAGGAAGTAGCAGAATATGATGGTGTGTGTGGTGTCTTACCTCAGCACAGAGGTGGAAGTAGCAGAATATGATGGTGTGTGTGTGGTGTCTTACCTCAGCACAGAGGTGGAAGTAGCAGAGTAGGATGGTGGCCTCAGAGCAGGTGATTACCAGGATGATGAACACCAGAAACAGGAAACCAAACATGTAGTACATCTGGTGAGACCTGGTGTGAGACACAACCATACATCATAAAGATAACCCACTGCTCTACCATCTGGTGAGACACAACCATACATCATAAAGATAACCCACTGCTCTACCATCTGGTGAGACACAACCATACATCATAAAGATAACCCACTGCTCTACCATCTGGTGAGACAACCATACATCATGAAGATAACCCACTGCTCTACCATCTGGTGAGACAACCATACATCATAAAGATAACCCACTGCTCTACCATCTGGTGAGACAACCATACATCATAAAGATAACCCACTGCTCTACCATCTGGTGAGACAACCATACATCATAAAGATAACCCACTGCTCTACCATCTGGTGAGACAACCATACATCATGAAGATAACCCACTGCTCTACCATCTGGTGAGACAACCATACATCATAAAGATAACCCACTGCTCTACCATCTGGTGAGACAACCATACATCATAAAGATAACCCACTGCTCTACCATCTGGTGAGACAACCATACATCATAAAGATAACCCACTGCTCTACCATCTGGTGAGACACAACCATACATCATAAAGATAACCCACTGCTCTACCATCTGGTGAGACAACCATACATCATAAAGATAACCCACTGCTCTACCATCTGGTGAGACACAACCATACATCATAAAGATAACCCACTGCTCTACCATCTGGTCAGACAACCATACATCATAAAGATAACCCACTGCTCTACCATCTGGTGAGACAACCATACATCATAAAGATAACCCACTGCTCTACCATCTGGTGACACAACCATACATCATAAAGATAACCCACTGCTCTACCATCTGGTGAAACAACCATACATCATGAAGATAACCCACTGCTCTACCATCTGGTGAAACAACCATACATCATAAAGATGACCCACTGCTCTACCATCTGGTGAGACACAACCATACATCATAAAGATAACCCACTGCTCTACCATCTGGTGAGACAACCATACATCATAAAGATAACCCACTGCTCTACCATCTGGTGAGACACAACCATACATCATAAAGATGACCCACTGCTCTACCATCTGGTGAGACACAACCACACATCATAAAGATAACCCACTGCTCTACCATCTGGTGAGACAACCATACATCATAAAGATAACCCACTGCTCTACCATCTGGTGAAACAACCATACATCATAAAGATAACCCACTGCTCTACCATCTGGTGAGGCACAACCACACATCATAAAGATAACCCACTGCTCTACCATCTGGTGAAACAACCACACATCATAAAGATAACCCACTGCTCTACCATCTGGTGAAACAACCACACATCATAAAGATAACCCACTGCTCTACCATCTGGTGAGACAACCATACATCATAAAGATAACCCTTTAAAACATGCTGTCCTCTGCTTCACTCCAACCACTAGTCAACCTACAGAGCCATAGTCAGTTACTCACTCAACCCCGTTCACCTTTAACCTCATTGACCAGTTCTGCCTTCATGACAAGCTGCTAGTGTCGCAGTCCCAAAACAGAGCAGCAGCATCCGCAGGGTAGCTGAGCTGAGAGACGCACCAGATGCTGTTGAGGATGAAGAAGAGCTGGATGAAGATACAGCCGAACGGGAGGATCCCCCCCATGACGATCCCTGGGAGAGATCTGGTGTAGAACGACTGCTCCGGGATCTGACGAGGGATCTGATTGGTCCGCACAGGGTGCTCAATCCCCTGAAATGCACCAATCACACGACAGAGGGGAGGAGTATGAAAGGCATGATATGCACACAGACTTGTGTGTGTGTATGACAGAATGTATGTTTGAATGTATTCACATACTGACGTGTGTTTGTACTCACGGTCTTCTTGAAGCCGAAGTAGGCCCCTATGAAGGTGAGGGGGACAGAGATGCAGAACCACAGAGCCAAGATGGCCACCAGGGTGCCAAAAGGCATGGCTGCAGAGGAGCCCTCTCCCCACAGGATCAGATTCATCACAAAGAAATCAGCAAACACAACCCTGAACACAGAGAGACAGAAGTCAGCTATCAACCCTGAACACAGAGAGACAGACGTCAGCTATCAACCCTGAACACAGAGAGACAGACGTCAGCTATCAACCCTGAACACAGAGAGACAGACCGACAGACGTCAGCTATCAACCCTGAACACAGACCGACAGACGTCAGCTATCAACCCTGAACACAGAGAGACAGACGTCAGCTATCAACCCTGAACACAGACCGACAGACGTCAGCTATCAACCCTGAACACAGAGAGACAGACGTCAGCTATCAACCCTGAACACAGAGAGACAGACGTCAGCTATCAACCCTGAACACAGACCGACAGACGTCAGCTATCAACCCTGAACACAGAGAGACAGACGTCAGCTATCAACCCTGAACACAGAGAGACAGACGTCAGCTATCAACCCTGAACACAGAGAGACAGACGTCAGCTATCAACCCTGAACACAGACCAACAGACGTCAGCTATCAACCCTGACCGTAACCACAAACTAACGTGCATCTCCTCAACCAATGTAAAGTCAGACTCACCCAGGACACAGGAAGCAAGTCAGCAGGACATTAGTCTTCCATTTCTCCCCACCAAAGGCTGTGACATCACAGAGAGAGAGAGCAGACGGAAGAGAAACAGTCAGCAACTCTTGGAAGACAAACAGATGTTTCTTGGAAATTCAAACTTCTTTCTTTACTTCCAAGGTGTTGAGGCATATAGACTTCAGCAGGGAGGCAGGATTCAGGCCATAGAGCATGTGTTGCTAGGGAGGGTGGGGACCCCTACTGCTACAGGCCTCTACAGAACACTGAACCAGTAATTAACACAGACCACTATCACCCCCCCAGCTGACACTGATTGGGCCTAACGAGCTACCCTCCAGCACAGTTGGGTCGTGACTGGTCGACTGTTCAGGGTCAAGTTGAGGTCGTGACCCTTTCCCCCTCAAACCCAAATGTTCACTTACACTTGTAGAAGCGGGCAGCCACGTAGCCGGCTGGTGTTCCCAGCAGGACCCAGAGCACCACGGCACACGTCATCAGGGCACCGCGGTTAGCCGGGGACAGGAAGCCCAGGCAGGCAAAGACTGGACAAGGGGAACACAATGTATATGGATTACTAAATAAAAACACACCATTGGTTTTGACTGAACTGTGTTATTATTGTCTTGGTCCTTTTCTGCTACTGAATGATTAAATAACTAAGATTATTGTCAGTTAATAAATGAAATAACTGTCAGTGAATACATGAAATAAGTGAAACACTAGTCCTACTCTCAGAGAGAAGTAACTAACTACTTCCTCTCTACCATATTCTACCTTGCTCATTTGTTTTAGGCTAATGACAAATAAAGGGTCTGGACAAGTGTAGGTTTGTTTTGCATTTCTACAAGTCAACAACAGGTGGACAGAAACACAGAGTTGTAGACTGTAGAACTCACAGAGAGTGACAAAAATCATGATGAATATCTGAGTTCCTGATCCCAGGAAGACAGAGAGGAGCATGCCTTTCCTGGGAGGCCGGAAGACATCTCCATGGACCAGCTTCCAGCCAAATTCCTCCTGGGCATCTTCCTGACATGACCAGCAGAGAGGGAGGAGGGAAAGACCTTCACTTAGTTTCACTTTCAAGTGTATTTATCGTATGTAAAAACAACATCTTTATCACCACATCTCTCACTATAAAAAGACCATCACAAAACAGCAAGAATGTTCCGGCCAAATGAGGAGAGGACAGGGGAGGGTGTGAGGGGGTAACCCAGCAGGAAATAAGAGGGTGAAGATGAGGGAGTGGGGTCCCTCCTGTCAATTAGCGGTGATAGACTTCAGAGGGCTGGAACACGAGCAGGCTGGTCGCCGCGGTGACGCTACCTGTCAGTCTGATCGCTCGGGGGAGGGGCTGAAGGGAGTCTGATCGCTCGGGGGAGGGGCTGAAGGGAGTCTGATCGCTCGGGGGAGGGGCTGAAGGGAGTCTGATCGCTAGGGGAGGGGCTGAAGGGACAAAGCTGCTGAAATAATGACTGATCTCGGAGACAGACAGAGACAACAATACATGTAGGGGAGGGGGTCGGGGTGTGAGGGGTGCTGGTGGGGGGGTAATATAGAGACATGTCACCCCTATTGACCCCCACAAGCCTTCCTAGAGAACATCTGCTGTCAGTTTTCCTGGAGATGGAGAGATGGGAGATGGAGAGACGGGAGATGGAGAGACGGGAGATGGAGAGACGGGAGATGGAGAGACGGAGATGGAGAGACGGGAGATGGAGAGACGGGAGATGGAGAGACGGGAGATGGAGAGACGGGAGATGGAGAGACGGGAGATGGAGAGACGGGAGATGGAGAGACGGGAGATGGAGAGACGGGAGATGGAGAGACGGTAGATGGAGAGATGGAGAGAGGAGATTGTAGATGGAGAGATGGGAGAGGAGAGATGGGAGAGGAGATGGTAGATGGAGAGATGGGAGATGGAGAGACGGTAGATGGAGAGTACACAAGGACACACACACCCCGAGGTCATAACTAAAGCCTCCACCAGCTGGCTGGAGCCAATCAGAGCTTGGAGCTAGTTGTTGGGGGTCTGTGTGTGTGTGTGTGTGTCTGTACCGGACCAGTAGACCAGACCACTGTCCTGTCACTCATCAGGGACATGTCTGTGTGTCTGTACCGGACCAGTAGACCAGACCACTGTCCTGTCACTCATCAGGGACATGTCTGTGTGTCTGTACCGGACCAGTAGACCAGACCACTGTCCTGTCACTCATCAGGGACATGTCTGTGTGTCTGTACCGGACCAGTAGACCAGACCACTGTCCTGTCACTCATCAGGGACATGTCTGTGTGTCTGTACCGGACCAGTAGACCAGACCACTGTCCTGTCACTCCTCATCAGGGACATGTCTGTGTGTCTGTACCGGACCAGTAGACCAGACCACTGTCCTGTCACTCCTCATCAGGGACATGTCTGTGTGTCTGTACCGGACCAGTAGACCAGACCACTGTCCTGTCACTCCTCATTAGGGACATGTCTGTGTGTGTGTGTGTGTGTGTGTGTGTGTGTGTGTGTGTGTGTGTGTCTGTACCGGACCAGTGGGACCTGGGACCGTGGGACCTGAAGGGAAACCAACATGGTGGACTGGGACCTGAAGGGAAACCAACATGGCGGACTGGGACCGTGGGACCTGAAGGGAAACCAACATGGCGGACTGGGACCGTGGGACCTGAAGGGAAACCAACATGGCGGACTGGGACCGTGGGACCTAAAGGGAAACCAACATGGTGGACTGGGACCGTGGGACCTGAAGGGAAACCAACATGGTGGACTGGGACCGTGGGACCTAAAGGGAAACCAACATGGTGGACTGGGACCGTGGGACCTGAAGGGAAACCAACATGGCGGACTGGGACCGTGGGACCTGAAGGGAAACCAACATGGCGGACTGGGACCGTGGGACCTAAAGGGAAACCAACATGGCGGACTGGGACCGTGGGACCTAAAGGGAAACCAACATGGTGGACTGGGACCGTGGGACCTAAAGGGAAACCAACATGGTGGACTGGGACCGTGGGACCTGAAGGGAAACCAACATGGTGGACTGGGACCGTGGGACCTAAAGGGAAACCAACATGGTGGACTGGGACCGTGGGACCTGAAGGGAAACCAACATGGCGGACTGGGACCGTGGGACCTGAAGGGAAACCAACATGGCGGACTGGGACCGTGGGACCTGAAGGGAAACCAATCAGCTGGATTATTGTGGAGGATTTACCAGACTCACCACAGAGTCCATCTGGTTGTATCTGGCAATGTCTTTATGTAGAGTCCTCAGCATGATCATAGCCACCATACCAGACAGGAAGAGAACGATCACCAGAGAGTTCATGATGCTGGGGGACAAGTCACACACAGTTACAGATAGAAGGTGTGTGTGTGTGTGTGTGTGTGTGAGAGAGAGAGACTCACCTGAACCACTGAATGTTGGTGTGAGGCATGGACTCCAGAATGTAGTCCCAACGTGATGCCCATCTGATGTGCTTGTCCTCCTAGATACAACACCAGCCTTTAAATTACACCCACTGAACACGACTAACCTCTCCTCAGACCTGACGACTCGCATTAGCTCCTCAAGCTTATGTCTAGGCTTTAGCTCAGTGGGCTAGCCGGCGTTACAGCACGTAGGAAACCAGAGACTGAACCTAGTCAGTCACACAGACAGAGGCATTACCATTTCAAATGGTCATGGGGTTTAGAAACATACCACAAACTGGACAGAGTAGGTATAGCCGATCTTCAGCTCTCCACTGAACTTGTTGTTCAGGTACATGGGCCCTCCTGTACAGTCAGGGGCCTCCACTTTGGTGTGTTTATAGCTTCGGAGGAGAGGAGGAAGAGAGGAGGGAGAGGAAGAAGAGAGGAGGGAGAGAAGAGAGGAAGAAAAGAGAGGTGGGAAGGAGGAGAGAATAGGTCAAAATAAATAAATACTTGATGTGAATTAAAGAGAGACATCATTACTATGAGTAGAAACACACACTATCTAAGAATGAACATTTGATGGAGACGAGAGAAATAAAGAATGAATTGTTAACGTCTAGATAACCCTAAGGGGTGAATTCTAACTTCACATCAATGAATGACTAAGTGCCAGTGAGGATTGTCCCCTCAGTACCTCTTGGGCTCCATCTTGGCAGCGACCAGTCTGGCCCCAGCTGCCTCGTTCTCCACCACATGATAGTGAATGGTGATGTCAACATGGTTGAAGACATAGAATGTGTCTTTGTCCTTAAAGTCAGACTGGAACGAGGAAACAGTTATGCGCTTTATAAAGTGTTATAAGCACGTGTAAGCCTTTATAATGTCTTATTACAAGTCTTATGTGTTATGTCTATCTAGCAAAACGTCTGACTAAAATTGGCCCGACTCAGAGGCCTAACCTCCACACACAGGATATGAATTGACTCACGTTGACAACACAAGCGTCTTTGGGTCGTCCTGCCTCAGTGACGTAGCAGCCGATGGGAAACCCTGGGTTACAGAACTTCTGTCCATCCTCAACATCATAACACCAGGTCACCGGCATGTTGTCCACTATCCTACAGGAGGTAGACAGGGTTACAGCATGTTGTCCACTATCCTACAGGAGGTAGACACAGGGTTACAGCATGTTGTCCACTATCCTACAGGAGGTAGACACAGGGTTACAGCATGTTGTCCACTATCCTACAGGAGGTAGACACCAGGTCACCGGCATGTTGTCCACTATCCTACAGGAGGTAGACACAGGGTTACAGCATGTTGTCCACTATCCTACAGGAGGTAGACACAGGGTTACAGCATGTTGTCCACTATCCTACAGGAGGTAGACACAGGGTTACGGCATGTGGTCCACTATCCTACAGGAGGTAGACACAGGGTTACAGCATGTTGTCCACTATCCTACAGGAGGTAGACACAGGGTTACAGCATGTTGTCCACTATCCTACAGGAGGTAGACACCAGGTCACCGGCATGTTGTCCACTATCCTACAGGAGGTAGACACAGGGTTACAGCATGTTGTCCACTATCCTACAGGAGGTAGACACAGGGTTACAGCATGTTGTCCACTATCCTACAGGAGGTAGACACCAGGTCACCGGCATGTTGTCCACTATCCTACAGGAGGTAGACACAGGGTTACAGCATGTGGTCCACTATCCTACAGGAGGTAGACACCAGGTCACCGGCATGTTGTCCACTATCCTACAGGAGGTAGACACCAGGTCACCGGCATGTTGTCCACTATCCTACAGGAGGTAGACACCAGGTCACCGGCATGTTGTCCACTATCCTACAGGAGGTAGACACAGGGTTACAGCATGTGGTCCACTATCCTACAGTAGGTAGACACCAGGTCACCGGCATGTTGTCCACTATCCTACAGGAGGTAGACACAGGGTTACAGCATGTTGTCCACTATCCTACAGGAGGTAGACACAGGGTTACAGCATGTGGTCCACTATCCTACAGGAGGTAGACACAGGGTTACAGCATGTTGTCCACTATCCTACAGGAGGTAGACACAGGGTTACAGCATGTGGTCCACTATCCTACAGGAGGTAGACACAGGGTTACAGCATGTTGTCCACTATCCTACAGGAGGTAGACACAGGGTTACAGCATGTGGTCCACTATCCTACAGTAGGTAGACACAGGGTTACAGCATGTTGTCCACTATCCTACAGGAGGTAGACACAGGGTTACAGCATGTTGTCCACTATCCTACAGGAGGTAGACACAGGGTTACAGCATGTTGTCCACTATCCTACAGGAGGTAGACACCAGGTCACCGGCATGTTGTCCACTATCCTACAGGAGGTAGACACCAGGTCACCGGCATGTTGTCCACTATCCTACAGGAGGTAGACACAGGGTTACAGCATGTTGTCCACTATCCTACAGGAGGTAGACACAGGGTTACAGCATGTTGTCCACTATCCTACAGGAGGTAGACACAGGGTTACAGCATGTTGTCCACTATCCTACAGGAGGTAGACACAGGGTTACAGCATGTTGTCCACTATCCTACAGGAGGTAGACACAGGGTTACAGCATGTGGTCCACTATCCTACAGGAGGTAGACGCAGGGTTACAGCATGTTGTCCACTATCCTACAGGAGGTAGACACAGGGTTACAGCATGTTGTCCACTATCCTACAGGAGGTAGACACAGGGTTACAGCATGTTGTCCACTATCCTACAGTAGGTAGACACAGGGTTACAGCATGTGGTCCACTATCCTACAGGAGGTAGACACAGGGTTACAGCATGTTGTCCACTATCCTACAGGAGGTAGACACAGGGTTACAGCATGTTGTCCACTATCCTACAGGAGGTAGACACAGGGTTACGGCATGTGGTCCACTATCCTACAGGAGGTAGACACAGGGTTACAGCATGTTGTCCACTATCCTACAGGAGGTAGACACAGGGTTACAGCATGTTGTCCACTATCTTACAGGAGGCAGACACAGGGTTACAGCATGTTGTCCACTATCCTACAGGAGGTAGACACAGGGTTACAGCATGTGGTCCACTATCCTACAGGAGGTAGACACAGGGTTACAGCATGTGGTCCACTATCCGACAGGAGGTAGACGCAGGGTTACAGCATGTGGTCCACTATCCTACAGGAGGTAGACACAGGGTTACAGCATGTTGTCCACTATCCTACAGGAGGTAGACACAGGGTTACAGCATGTTGTCCACTATCCTACAGTAGGTAGACACAGGGTTACAGCATGTGGTCCACTATCCTACAGGAGGTAGACACAGGGTTACAGCATGTTGTCCACTATCCTACAGGAGGTAGACACAGGGTTACAGCATGTTGTCCACTATCCTACAGGAGGTAGACACAGGGTTACGGCATGTGGTCCACTATCCTACAGGAGGTAGACACAGGGTTACAGCATGTTGTCCACTATCCTACAGGAGGTAGACACAGGGTTACAGCATGTTGTCCACTATCTTACAGGAGGCAGACACAGGGTTACAGCATGTTGTCCACTATCCTACAGGAGGCAGACACAGGGTTACAGCATGTTGTCCACTATCCTAAAGGAGGTAGACACAGGGTTACAGCATGTTGTCCACTATCCTACAGGAGAGGCGGTAGACACAGGGTTACAGCATGTTGTCCCCTATCCTACAGGAGAGGCGGTTGACACAGGGTTACAGCATGTTGTCCACTATCCTACAGGAGGTAGACACAGGGTTACAGCATGTTGTCCACTATCCTACAGGAGGTAGACACAGGGTTACAGCATGTTGTCCACTATCCTACAGGAGAGGCGGTAGACACAGGGTTACAGCATGTTGTCCACTATCCTACAGGAGGTAGACACAGGGTTACGGACAGTGTGTGGTTGAGACAGTGGTCCAATCCCAAATCGATCCCTAAACCGCTAGACACTTGTGGAGATCTGATTGGATGACAGGTGTACGCTATATGGTAATAACTCCAGCTTGTCCTCTGATAGGCTAGGTGGAAGTTTAATCATATTGCTGATAGCAGGGCTCGGCAACAGGAGTGGAAAGTTAATATTTGTTTTTTTAAATATATTTAAATCGTGTCAATGTAACCATGGTATAAAAATGTTATTTTCTGGCCCACCCTCCCATCCGCTCCGACAACAATCAGTCTGAGGTTTAATCTAGTCGCCTACCCCTGGTCAACACCAATCACATCCTCTCAGATCTCCACAACTGCCTAATGTTCAGGGATCTATTTGGGATTGGGGCAGTTCTCTATGGGGTCAGAGGACAATACAAGCCAAGCTCTCCACCTAGTGGCCACATGAGTCCGTGCAGGTGTCTGAAGTCTGGCTTGAATCCCAGCTTGTGAACTCTAGACTTCCTGTATGGGAAATGTGTGTTCACATCTCAATTCAGAAGAATTAGATATGTGTCTATTGCACAAAACAGAGAATGGATCTCTAACCAGCGGTGCTGGTAGTTAGCAGTATGAATGTCTTACCAGCAGTGCTGGTAGTTAGCAGTATGAATGTCTAACCAGCGGTGCTGGTAGTTAGCAGTGTGAATGTCTAACCAGCGGTGCTGGTAGTTAGCAGTGTGAATATCTTACCAGCGATGCTGATAGTTAGCGGTGTGAATATCTTACCAGCGGTGCTGGTAGTTAGCGGTGTGAATATCTTACCAGCGGTGCTGGTAGTTAGCAGTGTGAATATCTTACCAGCGATGCTGATAGTTAGCGGTGTGAATATCTTACCAGCGGTGCTGGTTGTTAGCGGTGTGAATATCTTACCAGCGGTGCTGGTAGTTAGCGGTGTGAATATCTTACCAGCGGTGCTGGTAGTTAGCGGTGTGAATATCTTACCAGCGGTGCTGGTAGTTAGCGGTGTGAATGCCTAACCAGCGGTGCTGGTAGTTAGCGGTGTGAATGCCTAACCAGCGGTGCTGGTAGTTAGCGGTGTGAATGCCTAACCAGCGGTGCTGGTAGTTAGCGGTGTGAATGCCTAACCAGCGGTGCTGGTAGTTAGCGGTGTGAATGCCTAACCAGCGGTGCTGGTAGTTAGCGGTGTGAATGCCTAACCAGCGGTGCTGGTAGTTAGCGGTGTGAATGCCTAACCAGCGGTGCTGGTAGTTAGCGTTATGAATGCCTAACCAGCGGTGCTGGTAGTTAGCGGTGTGAATATCTTACCAGCGGTGCTGGTAGTTAGCGGTGTGAATATCTTACCAGCGGTGCTGGTAGTTAGCGGTGTGAATGCCTAACCAGCGGTGCTGGTAGTTAGCGGTGTGAATGCCTAACCAGCGGTGCTGGTAGTTAGCGGTGTGAATGCCTAACCAGCGGTGCTGGTAGTTAGCGGTGTGAATGCCTAACCAGCGGTGCTGGTAGTTAGCGGTGTGAATGCCTAACCAGCGGTGCTGGTAGTTAGCGTTATGAATGCCTAACCAGCGGTGCTGGTAGTTAGCGTTATGAATGCCTAACCAGCGGTGCTGGTAGTTAGCGTTATGAATGCCTAACCAGCGGTGCTGGTAGTTAGCGGTATGAATGCCTAACCAGCGGTGCTGGTAGTTAGCGGTATGAATGCCTAACCAGCGGTGCTGGTAGTTAGCGGTATGAATGCCTAACCAGCAGTGCTGGTAGTTAGCGGTATGACTGTCTAACCAGCGGTGCTGGTAGTTAGCGGTATGAATGTCTAACCAGCGGTGCTGGTAGTTAGCGGTATGAATGTCTAACCAGCGGTGCTGGTAGTTAGCGGTATGAATATCTTACCAGCGGTGCTGGTAGTTAGCGGTATGAATATCTTACCAGCGGTGCTGGTAGTTAGCGGTATGAATATCTTACCAGCGGTGCTGGTAGTTAGCAGTATGAATATCTTACCAGCGGTGCTGGTAGTTAGCAGTATGAATATCTTACCAGCGGTGCTGGTAGTTAGCAGTATGAATGTCTAACCAGCGGTGCTGGTAGTTAGCGGTATGAATGTCTAACCAGCGGTGCTGGTAGTTAGCGGTATGAATATCTTACCAGCGGTGCTGGTAGTTAGCAGTATGAATATCTTACCAGCGGTGCTGGTAGTTAGCAGTATGAATATCTTACCAGCGGTGCTGGTAGTTAGCAGTATGAATATCTTACCAGCGGTGCTGGTAGTTAGCAGTATGAATATCTTACCAGCGGTGCTGGTAGTTAGCAGTATGAATATCTTACCAGCGGTGCTGGTAGTTAGCGGTATGAATGTCTAACCAGCGGTGCTGGTAGTTAGCGGTATGAATGTCTAACCAGCGGTGCTGGTAGTTACCGGTATGAATGTCTAACCAGCGGTGCTGGTAGTTAGCAGTATGAATATCTTACCAGCGGTGCTGGTAGTTAGCGGTATGAATGTCTAACCAGCGGTGCTGGTAGTTAGCGGTATGAATGTCTAACCAGCGGTGCTGGTAGTTACCGGTATGAATGTCTAACCAGCGGTGCTGGTAGTTAGCAGTATGAATATCTTACCAGCGGTGCTGGTAGTTAGCAGTATGAATGTCTAACCAGCGGTGCTGGTAGTTAGCAGTATGAATATCTAACCAGCAGTGCTGGTGGTTAGCAGTATGAATATCTTACCAGTGGTGCTGGTAGTTGAGCAGCATGCCTTTCTTCAGAAAGTCCAGGTGGGCTTTGTCCTCTGGCTTGTTGGTGTTGTAGGATTTAGTACACACCGGCTTACAATCCACCTTCTTCTTGAACTCAAACTTCAACACACAGACATACAATGATTTACTCAACTTCCTGCTGAGAGTTAGAATAGTAGAATACACAGAGTGACATTTATCATTTTGTTGTGAATCAGCAGTTTTTCTCTCGTTATGTCAGTCAGTGATGGTCAGCCAATTAGCCCATGCCAACTAACATATTTCAGATTGCTAAATTTGTTTTGCGCTAAGCTATCTAAACTTGTTACGTGGGGTTGGTATTGATGTGGCTACGCAGACACGCGAACAACTGCGGCCCCCTCATGATGAGTTCAGATGACTTGTGACCCCCACCCCCAGCAGAGTTGCCCATCCCTGATTTAGCATGTAGGTACAGGTAGTACACACCAGAGTGAAGGGGGAGTCGTTCATTCAGGGTGAGGTACGAAGGTGCAGAACATTGTAATGAGATTAGAAATGTAATACCAACAGGATATTAAAGTGTGTGTACATCACCCACCTTGTAGGGAGAGGGCTCAATTCTTTCGCCAAACAAAACCTGACCCAAATTCTCAGACGGGCGCTTCTCAGAGTCGATAGCGCAGAAATCAAACCTGAAGAAAACAAGGAGAGGAAAAGAGATTTGACAAATGTTCTGTTTCAGCAACACCAAGCCAGCCCATAACAAGATGAACATGCCCTGAGAGTTCCCCCAACACCAAGCCAGCCCATAACAAGATGAACATGCCCTGAGAGTTCCCCCAACACCAAGCCAGCCCATAACAAGATGAACATGCCCTGAGAGTTCCCCCAACACCAAGCCAGCCCATAACAAGATGAACATGCCCTGAGAGTTCCCCCAACACCAAGCCAGCCCATAACAAGATGAACATGCCCTGAGAGTTCCCACAACACCAAGCCAGCCCATAACAAGATGAACATGCCCTGAGAGTTCCCACAACACCAAGCCAGCCCATAACAAGATGAACATGCCCTGAGAGTTCCCACAACACCAAGCCAGCCCATAACAAGATGAACATGCCCTGAGAGTTCCCACAACACCAAGCCAGCCCATAACAAGATGAACATGCCCTGAGAGTTCCCACAACACCAAGCCAGCCCATAACAAGATGAACATGCCCTGAGAGTTCCCACAACACCAAGCCAGCCCATAACAAGATGAACATGCCCTGAGAGTTCCCACAACACCAAGCCAGCCCATAACAAGATGAACATGCCCTGAGAGTTCCCACAACACCAAGCCAGCCCATAACAAGATGAACATGCCCTGAGAGTTCCCACAACACCAAGCCAGCCCATAACAAGATGAACACGCCCTGAGAGTTCCCACAACACCAAGCCAGCCCATAACAAGATGAACACGCCCTGAGAGTTCCCACAACACCAAGCCAGCCCATAACAAGATGAACACGCCCTGAGAGTTCCCACAACACCAAGCCAGCCCATAACAAGATGAACACGCCCTGAGAGTTCCCACAACACCAAGCCAGCCCATAACAAGATGAACATGCCCTGAGAGTTCCCACAACACCAAGCCAGCCCATAACAAGATGAACATGCCCTGAGAGTTCCCACAACACCAAGCCAGCCCATAACAAGATGAACATGCCCTGAGAGTTCCCACAACACCAAGCCAGCCCATAACAAGATGAACATGCCCTGAGAGTTCCCACAACACCAAGCCAGCCCATAACAAGATGAACATGCCCTGAGAGTTCCCGCAACAACAAGACAGAAACATTAACACAACATATGATTTCTACTTCAGTTCAAACTGTAGCATATCGTCTTCCTTTTTAAACCATCTGCTGCTGGTACTTTCTCTATATACCCAGAATTCTATTTCAACAACAACCTCTCCGTCACACAGCAAGCTAACATAAAGAAGGTCACATTTCTCACGCACACTTAACACAGAGACGTCACTTCAGTTCCAGTCCCCTGTTCCTCTCCACAACCCCTCAGTGGAAAAGGCACATTAGTGCTCGTTACCTAGCAGTTCTCTAACGGTGTGACAGAACAGCTCCTGTGGCTGAGCATGTTGAGGCCTCTAGGATCACATTTAACTCAGGTTAATAATAAATAAAGTCATTCAGACCTCACATAACAACCCTAAGTAGCTGTTGTTATCAATGTATCTCATCTTTGATTTAATGCCATTGGAGTTTTCAGATCCAGAGTAAGGACTGAAACTGGTTTTAAGTGGCCTGTTTCTATGACGTAAGCCAATATCTATATCTTCTATTGACTAATTCTCTCTAAAACATGATTCAGCTCATCTTAAACATTAGGCAGCCATTTTGTTGAAGCAGAACTAGTGTAATAGAACAGTGCTTGACTTGGACTGATATAGGTGCCAGTAATGTTTGTATTTAGGTGCAGGAGCTCCACCATACTTTTGAGCTAATATTCTATAAGATGTGCAGGAATTCAAGCAGTAAAATAAAGTTGAGGTGCCGGTACTCAGCTCTGGTGAGTTCCTGTCCAAGTCAAGCACTGCAATAGAGTATTATTAATATGGTCTATGGGCCTCAGAATTCCTAGACCATTGCTTTCCAGTCACAGCTGGATATGGCTGGTGCTGCTATAAAGTGACAGAGCGGGAGAAAGAGACAGGAGAAAGAGACAGGAGAAAGAGAGAGGAGAAAGAGAGAGGGGAGAAAGAGTAGGAGAGGATCGTGTGTGACAGACAGGAGAAAGAGACAGGAGAAAGAGAGGGGAGAAAGAGACAGGAGAAAGAGAGGGGAGAAAGAGACAGGAGAAAGAGACAGGAGAAAGAGACAGGAGAAAGAGAGAGGAGAAAGAGAGAGGGGAGAAAGAGTAGGAGAGGATCGTGTGTGACAGACAGGAGAAAGAGACAGGAGAAAGAGAGAGGGGAGAAAGAGACAGGAGAAAGAGAGAGGGGAGAAAGAGTAGGAGAGGATCGTGTGTGACAGACAGGAGAAAGAGACAGGAGAAAGAGAGGGGAGAAAGAGACAGGAGAAAGAGACAGGAGAAAGAGACAGGGGAGAAAGAGTAGGAGAGGATCGTGTGTGACAGAGAGATGCTCTAGTTTATCAGACAGTATAATTGCGCCTAGTCCGACTTCACCATGCTCCTAACACATGTCTGTATCACAAATGTCACTCTCTTCCTTACACGGTGCACTACTTTTGACCAGGGCCTATAGGTCGTTGGTCAAAAGTAGTGCACTGTATAGGGAGCCATTTAGAACGCAACCTATATCTTCCCCGTACACTAAGTCTGCATCTACACAATAAGAACACTGTCCAAAAGCACCAAACCCACAGCCTTCTGCAGCGAGACTGAGAAATGTATTAGACCAATAAGACGTTGTTGTTCCTGATGTACTTACGCAGTGTATTCATAGGGCAAGACAGACTCCACAGAATCCAGTCTGTTCACAAATACCTCGATGGTAGACTGAAAAACAATCAAAAGCATGGTTATTTTCTCAAAATGGTAGATGACAAAAATCGGCAACATCTAGAATACAGCGCACCTTGCAGCTGTTTTTTTCCTCAAAGGCACAATTAGGCTAATGACTAGAGATCTGAAATGGGAGGGAGGAGGGCTACATAACTTTACAGGATTTCTTTATGTCCTGTTCCGCAGTTAAATTGATTCTTATCAGTTCTTATTCAGGCCCTGTAGGGCATGTCTTCTTCAAATAACAACTGTCATGCAGTTGACAGCTCTCTTTTAGATTAGGATAATGCTGAATTTGGGACATAATTATACAATTTAATGACAAGTAACTTCTGATCACTTCTGATCAAAAGTATGGATGAACTAATTAGCTCAATACAACACAAGTTAAGCAGTTGTCTCACAAGTAGTAGCCCAACTAGCTCGTAGAGGGTGCTAATTAGCTAGCTAGCTTTCTAGCGACCAATATGCAATACAGACAGCTGCTGTGATTAGTTGGCCAACAACACTGGTTCTAACTAGCTAGCTAGCCACATTTAGATTCTACTAAACGTTACCATTGAAGCTGGATAGCTAAGACAGCAAGCTGTTCTGATCCCTTCCAAGGAGTTTCAGAATGCTAACTTTAGCAGCTAGTTAGCAAGTTAACCGGTAGTTAGCTTTACTTGCCAGCTGATAATTAGAAGGATGATAGCATGAAACCATCGGCGCTACTAGCTTATCACAAGGCCCTGCGCATTTTTAGATCCAACTACCTTACAGTCCGGTACTTCATTCTCTTTCCCAGCTTGTCCTGGTTCACAAAAACTAACAGGGGCCAGACCCGGAAGATAGAAACTTGTAGCGCTGTGTAGCAGAAGGAAGATGACCAAAACAGAGCCTCTCGCTCTGTGCAGGGAGCACATTTTCCTCTTCTCTCGACGAACCTGGTTAGCTAAACGTTAATATCTGTCTACACAGGGGGTGACAGGTTAGCTGGCATTTGAATTCACCAGATAGGACAGTTGACATAAGGTAGCTAACGTTAACTAGCTAACGTTAACTAGCTGGTATGTCTGCCTCCGTAGCTACCTAACCTAGATAGTTTTCCTGCAGCGAGCAGACACGTCATCTGCGTCGACATGGATGTTTTCTTCAGTGGAGGATTATGGGACTCTGGAGGTCAAGTTGGCTTGGCTGTTGTTGAAAGAATAGCACTTTGTGTTAAATATAAGACATTGTCCGACTAAATTTAGAATAAAAACGGGTTTATTGTCATGATTTCTAATTCTGCTGAGAATCAAACAGCTAAATTCAGAGCACCTTACAATTTAGGCTCTGGCAGGAAGTGCCTATTCCAACAACAACCTGGAGATGGCAGTGTAAAACTAATCTTTCTCTCAAAACAAGAACTAGTATTCTCCATGTTTGTCAGTGCAGTCCTCCCAAAGCACAATAACATGTTATAGGAGTAATGCTGTGAAGTAAAGCAGAAAATCAGAAAAGCATCTGAAGGTGAGAGGTAGGTTTATTCATTAGGCCATTATACTGTTGTAACGCTGTATGGACAGCACTGTTACCACAGCACAGCACATTGCATATATTTCAGTGGTTGGAAGCAGTTTGTTAAATTGTTAATCATTTGTAATCTGTAGCATAATAACACCACACACAGGCATAGGTTAACCAAACAACAAGCACCCCTCAGTTTATACAGTCAGTCACATAAAACAAAACAAAGTAAATAATTATATAAATAAGTGTTAAATCCTCAATGATTGTGAAAAACTAGTTACAGTAATTTTCATAATACCTTGACACCATGATTTTATTCCATAGTGTAGTTAACCAGAATGTAGCCACTGAGCAGCTATACAAGCCATACACTAAGTATTACATATGCAGACGGTTTTCATTGAGTATACAAGATTGACAGCTTCCATAATTTAGTATATTCTCCTCATTTCAAACCCCTTTAAGATGTTAGATTCATTCTGAGTGTTTGCAGAAGTCATCAAACAAACTCCTGTAATCATTGTCCATGGACAAATGACAAAAGAAAACCTTGAGGGACTGGCGAGTGTGTATGTTTTCTGGACGAAGGTGTGTGTGAGGTGGAGGAAGCCGTAATGAACCATGGTAATGCTAGAGTATAGAGAAGACACTAGATGCAACAAGCCCTGAGAATAGCAGCCTTCTGATCCTCCATCTTCTGTCCCTCGGCAGCAAGGTGACAGGACAGAGTATCCAAACTATCTAGAACAGGGCTGAGCACCCACTACCAGGAAGCAGCCCTCTTCACCCTTCAGGAAGCACAGTGGACAGCCCTCTTCACCCTTCAGGAAGCACGGTGGACAGCAGCAGCATTACTGTCCTCCTCTCTCCTTTCCTCCTAGTAATTGTGTAGTCTGTGTTGAGTTATTCTCTGTGTAGTCCTCTGGAGTTCCAGAGCAGTCCAGTCACCCTGGCCTCAAACCCCAGGCCCATGGCCTCAACCCCAACCCCACCCTGCTCACTGGATCAGACCCAGACTTCATTCTGTTCCCTCTGTTGTTTTTCTCTCTCAGGTTCTACATCTTTCAAACTCCTCCCTACCCTAAATGCTGCAGCAGAAAGTTGGTTGCCACGTTGATGTCGTTGTTGGATGCTCTGAGGGCATCCTGAGCATCTATTCTGGAGAAGCCCATCTCCATCAATCTGGCAACCTAGGGAAACAGAAATAAACACACAAACATCAGAAATGCTAACACGAAACTGGTAAAGAAAGGCAATTCCGTGTCCGCACTCACGCACAGTGCTCACCTGTTCTTCAGCTACAGGAGTGTTGATCAAGGGAGGAGCTGTGGGCTCCAGCAGCGGTGGAGCTGTGGGGTGGAGCTGCAGCGGTGAAGAGGGGTGTGGCTGCAGCGGTGGCGAGGGGTGTGGCTGCAGCGGTGAAGAGGGGTGCGGCTGCGGCGGTGAAGAGGGGTGCGGCTGCGGCGGTGAAGAGGGGTGTGGCTGCGGCGGTGAAGAGGGGTGTGGCTGCGGCGGTGAAGAGGGGTGTGGCTGCGGCGGTGGAGAGGGGTGTGGTTGTGGCTCTGGGGGAAGGTTCTGTCCTCTGTGTCTCAGCGATGGGAAAAATCTGTTCCAGTTCATTAGGCCATTCTGGGAAGGACAGAGAGGGACAATCATGGTGCGTTCAAGACAACTGGGAACTCTGGGAAAAGAAAAAAAGATCACAGACTTGAAAAAATCCCGACGTCAGTGATCTTCAAGTCAGAGAAGTTGGAGCTCTAGGATGATGCCCGAGTTTCCAACTTGTAATTCTGAGATGACCGTTTAAAGTGATTTTTCCCAGTCAGCATTAGTTTTTTCCCCCCAGAGTTCCCAGTTGTCTTGAACGCACTGAAGTTGGAGACTGTGTTCATTTTGGCAGCCATTTTAAATTTAGTATTTTGACTAAAATAGCTTTTAGTCAGTCACATTTTAGTGATTTTGTCCTTCTTAGTTTCAGTTATTGTCAGTCGACTAAAACTCTGGACAATTTTTTCTAGTTTTATTCAGTAATTTTAATCAATGCATTTTCCATGAAATCATTCATATTTAGGCTACCTCTAACTTCCATCATGTGCATATTCAGTCTTGTCCAAATAGGCTTACTAGTATACACTGAGTATACAAAACATTAAGAACACCTGCTCTTTCCATGACAGACTGACCAGATGAATCCAGCTGAAAGCCATGATCCCTTATTGATGTCACTTGTTAAATCCACTTCAATCAGTGTAGATGAAGGGGAGGAGACAGGTTAAAGAAGGATTTTAAAGCCTTGAAACAATTGAGACATGGATTGTGTGTGTGCCATTCAGAGGGTGAATGTGCAAGACAAAATATTTAAGTTCCTTTGAATGGGTATGGTAGTAGTTGCCAGGCACACCGGTTTGTGCCAAGAACTGCAACGCTACTGGGTTTTTCACACTCAACAGTTTCCTGTGTGTATCAAGAAACCACCCAAAAGACATCCAGCCAACTTGAGAACTGTGGAAAGCATTGGAGTCAATATGGTCCAGCGTCCCTGTGGAACGCTCTCGACACCTTGAAGAGTGCATGCACCAACAAATAACTTAGCTGGCAACATGGCTATTGTGGCAGTAACCAAAGCCATCATTAACCATAGGCTACAAATACAAAGCCTTGGTTACAGGTTAAAGGTGACAGGCAGAAGGTCTCCCTGTTTTTCCAAACCTTTTTTTATAGAAAAGCTAAATACATCAAAGTGATCTGCAATAATATTTTGGTCAGGGTAGATTTTGTACCTTGATCTAACAGTAAAAGAGGCATGGCTACCTGTCAACATGCTCTTTTGGAATGCTGAAGAAATTTGGCTTGGCCCCTAAAACCCTCACAAACTTTTACAGATTCACAATTGAGAGCATCCTGTCGGGCTGTATCACCGCCTAGTACGGCAACTGCACCGCCCACAACCCCAGGGCTCTCGAGTGTGATGCGGTCTGCCCAACGCATCACCAGTGTCAAACTACCTGCCTCTACCTACAGCACCTGATGTTACAGATCATAAGGGACATCAACCACCCGAGCCACTGCCTGTTCACCCCACTATCATCCAGAAGGAGAGGTCAGTACAGGTGCATCAAAGCTGGGACCGAGAGAAACACATCTATCTCAAGGCCATCAGACTGTTAAACAGCATCACTAGCTGGCTTCCACCCGGTGACTGAACCCTGCTCCTTAGAGGCTGCTGCCCTATATACATAGACTTGGAATCACTGACCACTTTAATAATGTTTACATACTGCTTTACCTCATCTCATATGTACAGTGGGCTCCAAAATTACTGGTACTCCTGACTGGCAATGCACAACCAATACTTACAAAAATATAACCAATAAAATTATAAAGAAACTCATACCAGTCATGTGAGAAATACTGGACTTTATTAATGTTTCAATGGAACCCACCAAAATCATTTGATTTTAATAAAAATCAATGCCCTCCAAATCAAGGTTCCACAATTAATGGCACCCGTAAAGATTGTAACATCTACCAAAATTCAACCAGGAATTAAATTCCACTTATTTAAGTGTACCTAAGTCTTAAAGAACTATATTGAGCCATTACACCACTTCCTGTTTCACTAGGATATAAAAATGAGGTAACACGCATGAAATATCCCGCTGTCATCCAGCACCATGAAGGAAACTAAATAACTGGCAGTTGAAAAGAGACAGATGGTCGTAGACCTTCATATATCACTGAGCACTGTCAGGGCTCAGTGATAAAACATTAAAACATCCAAAGATATGGAACAGTTAAACCTCACGGGGAGAGGACACAAATGCATTTTACCCCCCAGGATGGTGAGAAGCAACAAAATCCCCAAGAATCACTGTCAAAGAAATGCAGGCCTTGGTGTTGTCTTGAGGTCACCAGGTTTCAAAAAGCACCATCAGACGCCACCTCCACAACCACAGGCTCTTTGGAAGGGTTGCCAGAAGAAAGCCCTTTCTGACCCCAAGACACAGACGCTTGGAGTTTGCCAAACGTAACTCAAATTATGACTGGAAGAGGGTACTCTGGTCAGATGAGGCCAAAATTGAACGTTTTGGTCAGATACAGCATTGGCGTCGAAACAGAGATGCATACAAGGAGAGGCACGGTGAAATATGGTGGTGGGTCAGTGATGTTTTGGGCCTGTTTTAATTCCAGAGGTCCAGGGAAACTGGTTAAGATTGATGGCATAATGAATTCCACCAAGTATCTGACAATCTGGTTGCCTCTGCCAGAAGGCTGGGACTTGGTCATAGGTGGACTATCCAACAAGACAAAGACCCAAAAACATACCTCAAGATCCACTCAGAAATGGTTCTGTGACAACAAAATCAATGTTCTGCCATGGCCGTCTCAGTCGCCGGACCTCAATCCAATCAAAAACCTGTGGGCTGAGTGGAAGAGGGCAAAGCACAAACTCAAGAATGTGAAGGATCTTGAAAGGATCTGCATAGAGGAATGGTCCAAAATCCCTCCAAATGTGTTCCTTAACCTTGTGAAACATTACAGGAAGAGACTCCATGCTGTTATCCTTGCCAGAGGTGGTTGCACTAAGTACTAAATGAGGAGTGCCAATAATTATGAAACCTTGATTTTGGTGAAATGTATTTTGTATTAAATAATTGTATGATTTTGGTTGGTTCCATTGAAACATGAATAAAGTCCAGTATTTCTCACATGTTGGTATTGAGTTTCTCTCTATAATGATATAGTTTCTATATAAGTATTGTTTGTGCATTGCCAGTCAGGGGTAACCAGTAATTGGAGCCCACTGTACCTACTGTATTCTACTTTAGTCAACGCCACTCCGACATTGCTCTAATATCTATATATTTCTTCATTCCATTCTTTTACTTTTAGATGTGTGTGTATTGTTGTGAATTGTTAGATATTACTGCACTGTTGGAACTAGAAACACAAGCATTTCACTACACCCACAATATCATCTGCTATATATGTGTGTGACCAATAAAATGTGATTTGATTTAAAGACTCATCACAATGATCAGAAATGCACTACGTGGCTATAGCTAGCTAACTATCTCATTATCTGCATATGAGTCATCATTATTGACCTCCTTGTTTATTTCTCCAGATATACAAGTGTCTAATCGCATCATGTCAGCTTCATTTCTGAAACAGAGACAATGACTCACACAAGCCATGTCTGTAGCTTGTGTTCCTTGCAGTATGCCACTGGCCTTTTCATTAGGCCCTCAAATAATAGCATTCTTGCATTCTATGGCCAGAAAAATACATCTTCACCAACATTTAGAAATGACAGCTAAATGTAGTCTGATTGTTTTGGGGTGTTCAGGCTTATTTAATGAAGCCTAAAATAACATTATTATTAAGTGTTACAGTTTTTTGTGGAAACCTTTGCCAGTCACCTTTAAACAATTTACAGCTCTGGTTCTCTCCCTCATAACAGCCGTAGGGGCTAAATAGCATTGAATCAATTGAAATGGGGAGAATCTGAGCTCTCCAACAATGCCAGAATTATTGCTGTACTCCTGATATTAAATAAAAAGCATTACATAGTATTACCAATTATTTAAAAAAGGCAAATGGCAAAATATGGCTTCGGATGTGATCAAAGCAAAAATGGCCAATATAAACATGATTGTTTCTATACAGAATAACGGTCATGTACACTTTAGAAGAGCCCTGCCTGCACATCAGTTCAAAAGACAGTGACCACCGGGAGCTGTGTGTTAGAAAGGCAGCAGGACTATAAACTCAAGTAGCCTACTCATGTGAAGGACATTCATTCTACCAATGAGAAGATTGCATTAAATATTCTGCAAAGACATGCATGCTTCAGATTGGCCAAAACTGATCAGAAGGAGGGTCATGTCAAATGGAATGTCCATTACTCTGTCTGTGTGTGTGTAGTACTGTGTGTGGTACTGTGTGTGTGTGTGTGGTGTGTGTAGTACTGTGTGTGTGTGTGTAGTACTGTGTGTGTGTGTGTGTGTAGTACTGTGTGTGTGTGTGTAGTACTGTGTGTGTGTGTGTGTGTGTGTGGAGTACTGTGTGTGTGTGTGTGTGGAGTACTGTGTGTGTGTGGTGTGTGTAGTACTGTGTGTGTGTGTGTGTGTGTGTGTGTGTGTGTGTGTGTGTGTGTAGTACTGTGTGTGTGTAGTACTGTGTGTGTGGTGTGTAGTACTGTGTGTGTGGTGTGTGTGTAGTACTGTGTGTGTGTAGTACTGTGTGTGTGGTGTGTGTAGTACTGTGTGTGTGTGTAGTACTGTGTGTGTGGTGTGTAGTACTGTGTGTGTGTGTGTGTGTAGTACTGTGTGTGTGTGTGGTGTGTGTATGTCTGTCCATACCTGTGGCTGTGGTGGTCTGTGATTCCTCGTGGCCTGCTGGAACTGGGCCAGCAGCATCTGTTGATCATGGAGATCCATCCTCTGCTGTCTCTGGATGTCCAGCGTAGCCCCCATCCCCAGGGGGGTTTCACTGGGGGGCAGAGGCCCGGAGAACAGGGGCTCCAGGACCAAGGCCCCTACACGGGACAGCCACCGGGGTACGAAGAGAAGCCGCTGCACCCTCAGAGCATTTCCGTGGTACAGCTTCCCAGAGAGCTGAGGGAAACACGCTGTGGTTCAGACTGTGGGGTTGCGTGTGGATTTAGAACTTCTGAAGAAGCCACTGCGGTTGGGTAATACTGGTTGCTATGCAACAGGGTCAGTGTGGTGTGAACTCACCAGTCCACTGAGAGCAACGAGCCACATGAACGGACTGGAGGTCAGGAGCTGAAACAACACAGAGACATATTAACCCCTGACCCCCACCATGCTGAATTAACCATATTAACCACTGACCCCCACCATGCTGAACACTATGTAACTCTACATATTAACCACTGACCCCATCATGCTGAACACTATGTAACTCTACATATTAACCACTGACCCCCACCATGCTGAACACTATGTAACTCTACATATTAACCACTGACCCCCACCATGCTGAACACTATGTAACTCTACATATTAACCCCTGACCCCCACCATGCTGAACACTATGTAACTACATATTAACCACTGACCCCCACCATGCTGAACACTATGTAACTACATATTAACCACTGACCCCACCATGCTGAACACTATGTAACTACATATTAACCACTGACCCCCACCACGCTGAACACTATGTAACTCTACATATAAACCACTGACCCCCACCATGCTGAACACTATGTAACTCTACATATTAACCACTGACCCCCACCACGCTGAACACTATGTAACTACATATTAACCACTGACCCCCACCATGCTGAACACTATGTAACTACATATTAACCACTGACCCCCACCATGCTGAACACTATGTAACTACATATTAACCCCTGACCCCCACCATGCTGAACACTATGTAACTACATATTAACCCCTGACCCCACCATGCTGAACACTATGTAACTACATATTAACCACTGACCCCACCATGCTGAACACTATGTAACTCTACATATTAACCCCTGACCCCCACCATGCTGAACACTATGTAACTCTACATATTAACCCCTGACCCCCACCATGCTGAACACTATGTAACTACATATTAACCCCTGACCCCACCATGCTGAACACTATGTAACTCTACATATTAACCACTGACCCCCACCATGCTGAACACTATGTAACTACATATTAACCACTGACCCCCACCATGCTGAACACTATGTAACTCTACATATTAACCCCTGACCCCCACCATGCTGAACACTATGTAACTACATATTAACCACTGACCCCCACCATGCTGAACACTATGTAACTCTACATATTAACCCCTGACCCCCACCATGCTGAACACTATGTAACTCTACATATTAACCCCTGACCCCACCATGCTGAACACTATGTAACTCTACATATTAACCCCTGACCCCCACCATGCTGAACACTATGTAACTACATATTAACCACTGACCCCCACCATGCTGAACACTATGTAACTCTACATATTAACCACTGACCCCCACCATGCTGAACACTATGTAACTACATATTAACCCCTGACTCCACCATGCTGAACACTATGTAACTACATATTAACCACTGACCCCCACCATGCTGAACACTATGTAACTACATATTAACCACTGACCCCCACCATGCTGAACACTATGTAACTACATATTAACCACTGACCCCCACCATGCTGAACACTATGTAACTACATATTAACCACTGACCCCCACCATGCTGAACACTATGTAACTACATATTAACCCCTGACCCCCACCATGCTGAACACTATGTAACTACATATTAACCACTGACCCCA
Organism: Salmo trutta; assembly: GCF_901001165.1. Taxonomy (NCBI): domain Eukaryota; kingdom Metazoa; phylum Chordata; class Actinopteri; order Salmoniformes; family Salmonidae; genus Salmo; species Salmo trutta. The sequence continues at coordinate 166,191 of NW_021822742.1, forward strand.
CCATGCTGAACACTATGTAACTCTACATATTAACCACTGACCCCCACCATGCTGAACACTATGTAACTACATATTAACCCCTGACCCCCACCATGCTGAACACTATGTAACTCTACATATTAACCACTGACCCCACCATGCTGAACACTATGTAACTCTACATATTAACCCCTGACCCCCACCATGCTGAATACTATGTAACTACATATTAACCACTGACCCCCACCATGCTGAACACTATGTAACTACATATTAACCACTGACCCCCACCATGCTGAACACTATGTAACTACATATTAACCACTGACCCCCACCATGCTGAACACTATGTAACTCTACATATTAACCCCTGACCCCACCATGCTGAACACTATGTAACTACATATTAACCACTGACCCCCACCATGCTGAACACTATGTAACTACATATTAACCACTGACCCCCACCATGCTGAACACTATGTAACTACATATTAACCACTGACCCCCACCATGCTGAACACTATGTAACTACATATTAACCACTGACCCCCACCATGCTGAACACTATGTAACTCTACATATTAACCCCTAACCCCACCATGCTGAACACTATGTAACTCTACATATTAACCCCTGACCCCACCATGCTGAACACTATGTAACTACATATTAACCCCTGACCCCACCATGCTGAACACTATGTAACTCTACATATTAACCCCACCATGCTGAACACTATGTAACTCTACATATTAACCCCTGACCCCACCATGCTGAACACTATGTAACTACATATTAACCCCTGACCCCACCATGCTGAACACTATGTAACTACATATTAACCACTGACCCCCACCATGCTGAACACTATGTAACTACATATTAACCACTGACCCCCACCATGCTGAACACTATGTAACTCTACATATTAACCCCTGACCCCACCATGCTGAACACTATGTAACTACATATTAACCACTGACCCCCACCATGCTGAACACTATGTAACTACATATTAACCACTGACCCCCACCATGCTGAACACTATGTAACTACATATTAACCACTGACCCCACCATGCTGAACACTATGTAACTACATATTAACCACTGACCCCCACCATGCTGAACACTATGTAACTACATATTAACCACTGACCCCCACCATGCTGAACACTATGTAACTCTACATATTAACCCCTAACCCCACCATGCTGAACACTATGTAACTCTACATATTAACCCCTGACCCCACCATGCTGAACACTATGTAACTACATATTAACCCCTGACCCCACCATGCTGAACACTATGTAACTCTACATATTAACCCCACCATGCTGAACACTATGTAACTCTACATATTAACCCCTGACCCCACCATGCTGAACACTATGTAACTACATATTAACCCCTGACCCCACCATGCTGAACACTATGTAACTCTACATATTAACCCCTGACCCCACCACGCTGAACACTATGTAACTACATATTAACCCCTGACCCCACCATGCTGAACACTATGTAACTCTACATATTAACCCCTGACCCCACCATGCTGAACACTATGTAACTCTACATATTAACCCCTGACCCCCACCATGCTGAACACTATGTAACTCTACATATTAACCCCTGACCCCACCACGCTGAACACTATGTAACTACATATTAACCCCTGACCCCACCATGCTGAACACTATGTAACTACATATTAACCACTGACCCCCACCATGCTGAACACTATGTAACTCTACATATTAACCCCTGACCCCACCATGCTGAACACTATGTAACTACATATTAACCCCTGACCCCACCATGCTGAACACTATGTAACTCTACATATTAACCCCTGACCCCACCATGCTGAACACTATGTAACTCTACATATTAACCCCTGACCCCACCATGCTGAACACTATGTAACTCTACATACCTGCAGGCCTACAATGTAAACCAGGGACTTGTTAGTTATGGAGATCTGACCAAGGAGTTGAGTGACTGGAACCTTGGGGATGGAGGAGTAGAAAGGTACAAACAGGCTGAACACTGGGCCTAGTCTGGAGGAGAGAGGGGAGGGGGAGAGGAGGGGAGGAGAGGGGGGGGGGGGGGGAGGGGAGGAGAGGGGGGGGGGAGGGGGAGGGGGGGAGGAGAGGGGGGGAGAGAGGGGGGGAGGAGGAGGGGGGGAGAGGAGGGGAGGGGGGAGAGGAGGGGGGGGAGAGGGGAGAGAGGGGAGGGGAGAGGAGAGAGAGGGAAGGGGGTAGGGGGGAGGAGAGATGAGAGGGGGGGAGAGGAGAGAGAGGGGAGGGGGAGATGGTTACATTGACATTTTAGTCATTTAGCAGACGCTCTTATCCAGAGCGACTTACAGTAGTGAATGCATACATTTCATACATTATTTTTTTTATTTTTCTCCGTACTGGTCCCCCGTGGGAATCGGACCCACAACCCTGGCGTTGCAAACACCATGCTCTACCAACTGAGCTACACGGGTTAAAACAATGTTCTGTTCACATACACCAAAACGCTAAGCAGATCTAATTCTATTTCTAATAGAGGAAGTAAGAGTGAATCATGATAGACCAGCAGCTAACCTCAGAGCCCTGCCATTACAGTCACCCACACACACCAGGACACGCACAGTCACCCACACACACCAGGACACGCACAGTCACCCACACACACCAGGACACGCACAGTCACCCACACCAGGACACCCACAGTCACCCACCCACACCAGGACACGCAGTCACCCACACACACCAGGACACACACAGTCACCCACACACACCAGGACACGCACAGTCACCCACCCACACCAGGACACGCACAGTCACCCACCCACACCAGGACACGCACAGTCACCCACCCACACCAGGACACGCACAGTCACCCACACCAGGACACCCACACACACACCAGGACACGCACAGTCACCCACACACACCAGGACACACACAGTCACCCACACCAGGACACCCACACACACCAGGACACGCACAGTCACCCACACCAGGACACCCACAGTCACCCAAACCAGGACACCCACAGTCACCCACCCACACCAGGACACGCACAGTCACCCACACACACACACAGTCACCCACACCAGGACACACACAGTCACCCACACCAGGACACCCACAGTCACCCACACACACCAGGACACGCACAGTCACCCACACCAGGACACCCACAGTCACCCAAACCAGGACACCCACAGTCACCCACCCACACCAGGACACGCACAGTCACCCACCCACACCAGGACACGCACAGTCACCCACACACACACCAGGACACGCACAGTCACCCACCCACACCAGGACACGCACAGTCACCCACACACCCACCAGGACACGCACAGTCACCCACCCACACCAGGACACGCACAGTCACACACACACAGAATGGAGATGAGCATCACAGGATGAGCAATATCTGATACGGTGAATCATATCTGATATGTCCATGTTTGATGCAGACACGGAAACACATTTCAGTACACACACACACACACCACTACTACTAGTAATAGTGAGAGCCTGAGGGTATGAATACAGTTCCTATTAAAAGTAGAGATTAGATTCATTTTTAATGAACTCCACATGAAGGGTCAGAATGAGGAACATGACAGCAGCCCAGAGAGGTCATGAGAGGGTCATTAGTAGTGATGGGAGGAAACAAATCCATACAGTTCCATTTCACAGTGTTATTTTTCTGCTAGTTGGCTGTAGCTGCACCAAAACAACAGTATGTTTCCTTCACAGCTTGTTCTCCTTTTTAAATAGGGAGTCTCTCTCTCTCTCTCTCTCAAAATCACAGTAACGAATTGCAATACATATAGAATTGTAAGAAACACAATACATATTTTAAATCGACACCTAAGTATGATGATAACATCACACCACGAGGCCCCCGGTCACGTCACACCACGAGGCCCCCGGTCACGTCACACCACGAGGCCCCCGGTCACGTCACACCACGAGGCCCCCGGTAACGTCACACCACGAGGCCCCCGGTAACGTCAAGCCACGAGGCCCCCGGTAACATCACACCACGAGGCCCCCGGTAACATCACACCACGAGGCCCCCGGTAACGTCACACCACGAGGCCCCCGGTAACATCACACCACGAGGCCCCCGGTAACATCACACCACGAGGCCCCCGGTAACATCACACCACGTGGCCCCCGGTAACATCACACCACGAGGCCCCCGGTAACATCACACCACGAGGCCCCCGGTAACATCACACCACGAGGCCCCCGGTAACACCACACCACGAGGCCCCCGGTAACACCACACCACGAGGCCCCCGGTAATTCCCAGCCCTAGTCACGATTGGGTCAATATCCTTCTTCCTCTTTACTCTAATTTCCACTGTTCACCTTAAGAACAAGTTTCCACTCATATTTGTGCCCTTGATATTATCTTGAGTGCTTGATAACCTTAAACATGAATACACATGATGAAAATGATTCATCCTGTTGATCAAATCAATTAATCTTTATACATTTCAAAGAGACGCGCACACGCACGCACGCACGCACGCACACACACACACACAGAATAAATGTAGGGAGGGGTTGCTTGCAGTGCAGGAAATGAAGTGTGTGTTTGGGTACAGGCTGTGGCAGAAGCTGCACACTTCTGCATAGTCGGCCGTAGCTGATGCAACAGAGAAATATATCTATACTGGTTGAGTTTCATTCTCTGGCTGACCTGACACATGGCTCTGGAGTCTGTTCCACACACAGGAGACCAACGTCTCTTCTGAAACATCACTGATGACTGGGAATTAAGAGCACTTCATCTGGTGAGTACAGTATCATACAGTATGTATGGCTAATACAGTATGTGGTTTACACAGGTATGGTACAGTATCATACAGTATGTATGGCTAATACAGTATGTGGTTTACACAGGTATGGTACAGGCTAATACAGTATGTAGTTTACACAGGTATGATACAGTATAATACAGTATGTGGTTTACACAGATATGGTACAGTATCATACAGTATGTATGGCTAATACAGTATGTGGTTAACACAGGTATGGTACAGTATAATACAGTATGTATGGCTAATACAGTATGTGGTTTACACAGGTATGGTACAGTATCATACAGTATGTATGGCTAATACAGTATGTGGTTTACACAGGTATGGTACAGGCTAATACAGTATGTGGTTAACACAGGTATGGTACAGTATAATACAGTATGTATGGCTAATACAGTATGTGGTTTACACAGGTATGGTACAGTATCATACAGTATGTGGTTAACACAGGTATGGTACAGTATAATACAGTATGTATGGCTAATACAGTATGTGGTTTACACAGGTATGGTACAGGCTAATACAGTATGTGGTTTACACAGGTATGATACAGTATAATACAGTATGTGGTTTACACAGGTATGGTACAGTATCATACAGTATGTGGTTAACACAGGTATGGTACAGTATGTTGTTTACATAGGTATGATACAGTATGTTGTTTACATAGGTATGATACAGTATGTGGTTTACACAGGTATGGTACAGTATCATACAGTATGTATGGCTAATACAGTATGTGGTTTACACAGGTATGATACAGTATCATACAGTATGTGGTTAACACAGGTATGGTACAGTATAATACAGTATGTATGGCTAATACAGTATGTGGTTTACACAGGTATGATACAGTATCATACAGTATGTGGTTAACACAGGTATGGTACAGTATCATACAGTATGTATGGCTAATACAGTATGTGGTTTACACAGGTATGGTACAGGCTAATACAGTATGTGGTTAACACAGGTATGGTACAGTATAATACAGTATGTATGGCTAATACAGTATGTGGTTTACACAGGTATGGTACAGTATCATACAGTATGTGGTTAACAGGTATGGTACAGTATCATACAGTATGTGGTTTACACAGGTATGGTACAGTCTAATACAGTATGTAGTTTACACAGGTATGATACAGTATAATACAGTATGTGGTTTACACAGGTATGGTACAGTATCATACAGTATGTGGTTAACACAGGTATGGTACAGTATGTTGTTTACATAGGTATGATACAGTATGTTGTTTACACAGGTATGGTACAGTATGTTGTTTACATAGGTATGATACAGTATGTGGTTTACACAGGTATGGTACAGTATCATACAGTATGTATGGCTAATACAGTATGTGGTTTACACAGGTATGATACAGTATCATACAGTATGTGGTTAACACAGGTATGGTACAGTATAATACAGTATGTATGGCTAATACAGTATGTGGTTTACACAGGTATGATACAGTATCATACAGTATGTGGTTAACACAGGTATGGTACAGTATCATACAGTATGTATGGCTAATACAGTATGTGGTTTACACAGGTATGATACAGTATCATACAGTATGTGGTTAACACAGGTATGGTACAGTATAATACAGTATGTATGGCTAATACAGTATGTGGTTTACACAGGTATGATACAGTATCATACAGTATGTGGTTAACACAGGTATGGTACAGTATCATACAGTATGTATGGCTAATACAGTATGTGGTTTACACAGGTATGATACAGTATCATACAGTATGTGGTTAACACAGGTATGGTACAGTATAATACAGTATGTATGGCTAATACAGTATGTGGTTTACACAGGTATGATACAGTATAATACAGTATGTGGTTTACACAGGTATGGTACAGTATAATACAGTATGTCGTTTACACAGATATGAGAGTGTATAATACCAGTGATGTAAAATAAAAATACATTAATGTACTACTTTAGTTTTTTGTAGATTCTGTACTTTAATTTTTATATTTTTGACAATTTTACTTAACTCCATTCCTAAAGAAAATATTGGACTTTTTACTCCAAACATTTTCCGACACCCAAAGTACTCATTGCATTTTGAATGCTTAGCAGGACAGGAAAATTGTGAAATTCACGCACTTTCAAGAGCACACGTGGTCGTCCCTCCTGCCTCTGGCCTGGAGGACTCACTAAACAAGAGATATATACTTTCACTTTTACTTTTACTTTTGACACTTAAGAATATTTACAACCAAATACTTTTAGACTCTTACTCAAGAAGAATTTTACTGGCTGACTTTCACTTTTACTTGAGTAACTTTCTACTAAAAAGGTATCTATACTTTTACTAAAGTATGACAATTGGGTACTTTTCCCACCACTGTATAATACAGTATGTTGTTTACACAGGTTTAAGCATAGATATTTTTCACAGGAAAGTGAATTTTCCCCACAAATTGTGGGTATATTTTGGGTTGCAATTATTTCATGCGTTCATAAGTGTTATAGAGCAAATGATGCATGACAAATGGAACATTGCTCTTATTTTGTCCGTTGATTTTAAACTACTGCAAGTGTCCACAATCTTATGAGGCATACCCATCTTCACCCAAACCCTCATCTGCTGTGCTTCAGATTTATACTTCCTGTTACTAACCATCATGTCGTGGTTGGAGGGTGTGAACTCCACGCTGAACCTTCACTCCAACACCTCCTCCTCCCTGGTCTGCACCAACCTGTACGACCACCGCCCCGTCGCCCGCGTCCTCATGTCTCTCCACTACAGCCTGGTCTTCATGCTCGGCCTCCTAGGTAACGCCCTGGCACTGCACGTCATCAGACCCAACCTGGCCAAGATCAACTCCACCACACTCTACTCTGCCAACCTGGCCGCCTCCGACGTCCTCTTCACCCTGGCCCTGCCTCTGAGGATAGCCTACTACGCCCTAGGTCAGTGATACCACACTACTTCCGCCCTAGGTCAGTGATACCACACTACTTCCGCCCTAGGTCAGTGATACCACACCACTTACGCCCTAGGTCAGTGATACTCCCACTACGACGCCCTAGGTCAGTGATACTCCACTACGACGCCCTAGGTCAGTGATACCACACTACTTCCGCCCTAGGTCAGTGATACCACACCACTTACGCCCTAGGTCAGTGATACTCCCACTACGACGCCCTAGGTCAGTGATACTCCACTACGACGCCCTAGGTCAGTGATACCACACTACTTCCGCCCTAGGTCAGTGATACCACACTACTTCCGCCCTAGGTCAGTGATACCACACCACTTACGCCCTAGGTCAGTGATACCACACTACTTCCGCCCTAGGTCAGTGATACCACACTACTTACGCCCTAGGTCAGTGATACCACACCACTTACGCCCTAGGTCAGTGATACTCCACTACGACGCCCTAGGTCAGTGATACCCCACTACTTACGCCCTAGGTCAGTGATACTCCACTACGACGCCCTAGGTCAGTGATACCCCACTACTTACGCCCTAGGTCAGTGATACCACACTACTTCCGCCCTAGGTCAGTGATACCACACCACTTACGCCCTAGGTCGATGATACTCCCACTACTTACGCCCTAGGTCAGTGATACCACACCACTTACGCCCTAGGTCAGTGATACCACACCACTTACGCCCTAGGTCAGTGATACTCCACTACGACGCCCTAGGTCAGTGATACTCCACTACGACGCCCTAGGTCAGTGATACCACACTACTTCCGCCCTAGGTCAGTGATACCACACCACTTACGCCCTAGGTCAGTGATACCACACTACTTCCGCCCTAGGTCAGTGATACCACACTACTTACGCCCTAGGTCAGTGATACCACACCACTTACGCCCTAGGTCAGTGATACTCCACTACGACGCCCTAGGTCAGTGATACCCCACTACTTACGCCCTAGGTCAGTGATACTCCACTACGACGCCCTAGGTCAGTGATACCCCACTACTTCCGCCCTAGGTCAGTGATACCACACTACTTCCGCCCTAGGTCAGTGATACCACACCACTTACGCCCTAGGTCGATGATACTCCCACTACTTACGCCCTAGGTCAGTGATACCACACTACTTACGCCCTAGGTCAGTGATACCACACCACTTACGCCCTAGGTCAGTGATACTCCACTACGACGCCCTAGGTCAGTGATACTCCACTACGACGCCCTAGGTCAGTGATACTCCACTACTTACGCCCTAGGTCAGTGATACTCCACTACGACGCCCTAGGTCAGTGATACCACACTACTTACGCCCTAGGTCAGTGAAACCCCACTACTTACGCCCTAGGTCAGTGATACCACACCACTTACGCCCTAGGTCGATGATACTCCCACTACTTACGCCCTAGGTCAGTGGTACTCCCACTACTTACGCCCTAGGTCAGTGATACCCCACCACTTACGCCCTAGGTCAGTGGTACTCCCACTACTTACGCCCTAGGTCAGTGATACCCCACCACTTACGCCCTAGGTCAGTGATACTCCACTACGACGCCCTAGGTCAGTGATGCTCCACTACGACGCCCTAGGTCAGTGATACTCCACTACGACGCCCTAGGTCAGTGATACTCCACTACGACGCCCTAGGTCAGTGATACTCCACTACGACGCCCTAGGTCAGTGATACTCCACTACGACGCCCTAGGTCAGTGATACTCCACTACGACGCCCTAGGTCAGTGATACTCCACTACGACGCCCTAGGTCAGTGATACTCCACTACGACGCCCTAGGTCAGTGATACTCCACTACGACGCCCTAGGTCAGTGATACTCCACTACGACGCCCTAGGTCAGTGATACTCCACTACTTACGCCCTAGGTCAGTGATACTCCACTACGACGCCCTAGGTCAGTGATACCACACTACTTACGCCCTAGGTCAGTGAAACCCCACTACTTACGCCCTAGGTCAGTGATACTCCACTACGACGCCCTAGGTCAGTGATACCACACCACTTACGCCCTAGGTCAGTGATACTCCACTACGACGCCCTAGGTCAGTGATACCACACCACTTACGCCCTAGGTCAGTGATACTCCACTACGATGCCCTAGGTCAGTGATACTCCCACTACGACGCCCTAGGTCAGTGATACCACACTACTTACGCCCTAGGTCAGTGAAACCCCACTACTTACGCCCTAGGTCAGTGATACCACACCACTTACGCCCTAGGTCGATGATACTCCCACTACTTACGCCCTAGGTCAGTGGTACTCCCACTACTTACGCCCTAGGTCAGTGATACCCCACCACTTACGCCCTAGGTCAGTGGTACTCCCACTACTTACGCCCTAGGTCAGTGATACCCCACCACTTACGCCCTAGGTCAGTGATACTCCACTACGACGCCCTAGGTCAGTGATGCTCCACTACGACGCCCTAGGTCAGTGATACTCCACTACGACGCCCTAGGTCAGTGATACTCCACTACGACGCCCTAGGTCAGTGATACTCCACTACGACGCCCTAGGTCAGTGATACTCCACTACGACGCCCTAGGTCAGTGATACTCCACTACGACGCCCTAGGTCAGTGATACTCCACTACGACGCCCCAGGTCAGTGATACTCCACTACGACGCCCTAGGTCAGTGATACTCCACTACGACGCCCTAGGTCAGTGATACTCCACTACGACGCCCTAGGTCAGTGATACTCCACTACTTACGCCCTAGGTCAGTGATACTCCACTACGACGCCCTAGGTCAGTGATACCACACCACTTACGCCCTAGGTCAGTGATACTCCACTACGACGCCCTAGGTCAGTGATACCACACCACTTACGCCCTAGGTCAGTGATACTCCACTACTTACGCCCTAGGTCAGTGATACTCCACTACGACGCCCTAGGTCAGTGATACTTCCACTACGACGCCCTAGGTCAGTGATACTCCACTACGATGCCCTAGGTCAGTGATACTCCACTACGACGCCCTAGGTCAGTGATACTCCACTACTTACGCCCTAGGTCAGTGATACTCCACTACGGCGCCCTAGGTCAGTGATACTCCCACTACGACGCCCTAGGTCAGTGATACTCCACTACGGCGCCCTAGGTCAGTGATACTCCACTACGGCGCCCTAGGTCAGTGATACTCCACTACTTACGCCCTAGGTCAGTGATACTCCACTACGACGCCCTAGGTCAGTGATACCACACTACTTACGCCCTAGGTCAGTGAAACCCCACTACTTACGCCCTAGGTCAGTGATACTCCACTACGACGCCCTAGGTCAGTGATACCACACCACTTACGCCCTAGGTCAGTGATACTCCACTACGACGCCCTAGGTCAGTGATACCACACCACTTACGCCCTAGGTCAGTGATACTCCACTACTTACGCCCTAGGTCAGTGATACTCCACTACGACGCCCTAGGTCAGTGATACTTCCACTACGACGCCCTAGGTCAGTGATACTCCACTACGATGCCCTAGGTCAGTGATACTCCACTACGACGCCCTAGGTCAGTGATACTCCACTACGACGCCCTAGGTCAGTGATACTCCACTACTTACGCCCTAGGTCAGTGATACTCCACTACGGCGCCCTAGGTCAGTGATACTCCACTACGGCGCCCTAGGTCAGTGATACTCCCACTACGACGCCCTAGGTCAGTGATACTCCACTACGGCGCCCTAGGTCAGTGATACTCCACTACGGCGCCCTAGGTCAGTGATACTCAAATGGTGGCTCGTGGGCCACATCCGTTTAAAAATAGTTTTGAAGTAGTTTAAAACAAACAACTAAAAGCAGATAGTAGGTATGTAGAAATTATACAGTGCCTTCAGAAAGTGTTCATGCCCCTTGACTTCTTCCACATTTTGTTTTTACAGCCTGAATTAAAATACACACAATACTCCATAATGAAAGTGAAAACATGTTTTGACATTTTTGCAAATGTATTGAAAATGAACTCTTAGAAATATCTAATTTGCATAAGTATTCAAACCCCTGAGTCAATACTTTGTAGAAGCACCTTTGGCAGTGATTACAGCTGTGAGTCTTTCTGGGTAAATCTCTAAGAGCTTTGCACATTATTCTTAAAAAAAAAAAAAAAAATTTAAACTGTCAAATTGACTGACCATTGATAGACAGCCATTTTCAAGTCTTGCCCTAGATTTTCAAGCCGATTTAAGTTAAAATGGTAACTATGCCACTCAGGAACAGTCAATGTCTTCTTGGTAAGCAACTCCAGTGTATATTTGGACTTGTGTTTTAGGTTATTGTCCTGCTGAAAGGTGAATTTGTCTCCCATTGTCTGTTGGAAAGCAGACTGAACCAGGTTTTCCTCTAGGATTTTGCCTGTGTTTATAGCTGTATTCTGTTTCTTTTTATCCTAAAAAAAATCCCTTGTCATTGTCAATGACAAGCATACCCATAACATGATGCAGCCACCACCATGCTTGAAAATATGAAGAGTGGTACTCCGTGATGGGTTGTGTTGGATTTGCCCTAAACTTAACACTTTGTATTCAGGACTTTGTTTTTCAGTATTACTTAAGTGCCTTGTTGCAAACAGGATGCATGTTTTGGAATACAGGCTTCCTTTTCACTCTGTCATTTACGTTAGTATTGTGGAGTAACTACAATGTTGTTGATCCATCCTTAGTTCTCATATCACAACCATTATACTCTGTAACTATTTCAAAGTCACCATTGGCATCATGATGAAATCCCTGAGCGGTTTCCTTCCTCTCCGGCAACTGAGTTAGGAAGGATGCCTGAATCTTTGTAGTGACTGGGTGTATCGATTCATCATGCAAAGTGTAATTAATAACTTCACCATGCTCAAAGGAATATTCAATTTCATTGAAAAAACTTCCCCGGTCTTTGTGGTTGAATCTGTGCTTGAAATGTATTACTCGATTGAGGGACCTTACAAATAATTGTATGTGGGGTACAGACGTGGGGTAGTCATTCAAAAATTATCTTAACCACTATTATTGAACATGGAATGAGTCCATGCAACTTATTATGTGATTTGTTAAGCACATTGTTACTCCTGAACTTATTTAGGCTTGCCTTAACAAAGGGGTTGAATACTTATTGACTCAAGACATTTCAGCTTTAAAAGAATTTCTCCAAAAATGTCTAAACTAAATTCCACAGTGACACAAAATGTAATCCATATTGCATTCAGGCTGTAACACAATAAAATGTGGGAAAAGTAAAGGGGTGTGAACAGTACTTGCTGTAAGTAAAAATACTTTCAGGTACTACTTAAGTCTGTTTTTTTTGTATCTGTACTTTACTTATTCATTTTTTTTTTTTACTACTTTTACTTCACCAGATTCCTAAAGAAAATAATGTTGTTTTTATTCCATACATTTTCCCTGACACCTGAAAGTACTCGTTACATTTTGAATTCTTAGCAGGATATGACATGTGTCCAATTCACACATTTATCAAGATAACATCCCTTGTCCTCCCTACTGCCTCTGATCTGGTGGACTCACTAAACACAAATGCTCTGTTTGTAAATGGTGTCTGACTGTTGGAGTGTGCTCCTGGTTATCTGTAAATGGTGTCTGAGTGTTGGAGTGTGCTCCTGGTTATCTGTAAATCGTGTCTGAGTGTTGGAGTGTGCTCCTGGTTATCTGTAAATGGTGTCTGAGTGTTGGAGTGTGCTCCTGGTTATCTGTAAATGGTGTCTGATATTGGAGTGTGCTCCTGGTTATCTGTAAATGGTGTCTGAGTGTTGGAGTGTGCTCCTGGTTATCTGTAAATGGTGTCTGATATTGGAGTGTCCTCCTGGTTATCTGTAAATGGTGTCTGAGTGTTGGAGTGTGCTCCTGGTTATCTGTAAATGGTGTCTGAGTGTTGGAGTGTGCTCCTGGCTTTCTGTAAATAAATAAAAACAAGAAAATGATGTCATCTGGTTTGCTTAATATAAGGAATTTGAAGTCATTTATACTTTTGATATTTAAGTACATTTAAAACCAAATACTGTCAGACTTTTACTCAAGTACTATTTTACTAGGTGCCTTTAATTTGAGTAATTTTCTATTAATGTATCTTTACTTTTACACAAGTATGACAATTGGGTACTTTTTCCACCACTCGGTGTGAATACTTTCTGAAGGCACTGTAAGTTTTTAAATGTAGGTTGATAATATCCATACAGACACTTTTTCCTGAGAGACAGATCCCTGTAGCCCTGGCCTCTTGTTATGTTCCAGAAGTGGACTAACCTCTCTTGGTAATCTTTCAGTCTCCCTGCCTCTGCCTCTAGGTTTCCACTGGCCCCTGGGGGAGACCCTGTGTCGGCTCACCGCCCTTCTGTTCTACGTCAACACCTACGCAGGGGTCAACTTCATGACCTGCCTGGCCGTAGACCGCTTCGTAGCCGTGGTTCTCCCTCTACGTTACACCAGGTTCTGCCGGGCCCGGACCGTCCGCTACGTCTGCGTAGGGGTGTGGGTTCTAGTCCTGGTCCAGACGTTACCCCTCCTCTCCGTGACCATGACCCGGGCCGAGCCGGACGGGACCACCACCTGCATGGAGTACCCCAACTTTGAGAACGGGGCCGTGGAGGGCCTCCCCTACGTCCTCATTGGAGCCGTCGTCATGGGATACGGCGTTCCCGTTGCTACCATCCTGTGTTGCTACTTGGTGTTGCTTTGGAAGCTGCGGCTGGTGACGAGAAGTGGGGTCGGTGGGCGAGGTCACAGGTCATTGAGGAGCCAGAAGGCGACGGGGGTGATAGCAGGGGTAGTGTTGGTGTTTGTAGTGTGTTTCAGTCCCTATCACATCAACATCCTGCAGTATATGATCCGAAAGCTGAGATACACACCAGGCTGTACCGAGCTCCAGGCCTTTCAGGTAGTTATCTCCACACCAGACTGTACCGAGCTACAGGCCTTTCGGGTAGTTATCTCCACACCAGGCTGTACCGAGCTACAGGCCTTTCGGGTAGTTATCTCCACACCAGGCTGTACCGAGCTACAGGCCTTTCAGGTAGTTATCTCCACACCAGGCTGTACCGAGCTACAGGCTTTTCAGGTAGTTATCTCCACACCAGGCTGTACCGAGCTCCAGGCCTTTCAGGTAGTTATCTCCACACCAGGCTGTACCGAGCTACAGGCTTTTCAGGTAGTTATCTCCACACCAGGCTGTACCGAGCTCCAGGCCTTTCAGGTAGTTATCTCCACACCAGGCTGTACCGAGCTCCAGGCCTTTCAGGTAGTTATCTCCACACCAGGCTGTACCGAGCTCCAGGCCTTTCAGGTATTTATCTCCACACCAGGCTGTACCGAGCTACAGGCCTTTCAGGTAGTTATCTCCACACCAGGCTGTACCGAGCTCCAGGCCTTTCAGGTAGTTATCTCCACACCAGACTGTACCGAGCTCCAGGCCTTTCAGGTAGTTATCTCCACACCAGGCTGTACCGAGCTCCAGGCCTTTCAGGTAGTTATCTCCACACCAGACTGTACCGAGCTCCAGGCCTTTCAGGTAGTTATCTCCACACCAGACTGTACCGAGCTACAGGCCTTTCAGGTAGTTATCTCCACACCAGACTGTACCGAGCTACAGGCCTTTCAGGTAGTTATCTCCACACCAGACTGTACCGAGCTACAGGCCTTTCAGGTAGTTATCTCCACACCAGGCTGTACCGAGCTACAGGCCTTTCAGGTAGTTATCTCCACACCAGGCTGTACCGAGCTACAGGCCTTTCAGGTAGTTATCTCCACACCAGTGGAGGCTGGTGGGAGCAGCTATAGGAGGATGGGCTTATTGTAATGGCTGGAATGGAATAAATGGAACGAGTCAAACGTGGTTTCCATCTTTTTGATGTGTTCCATGAATTCCATTCATTACAACGAGCCCTTCCTCCGACAGCGCCTTCTACCAGCCTCCACTGACACACAAACATAGGCCTATCTGTTAAACTCATTGGATTTTTGTGTTGACCATGAGATTGTGTATTTAAGCGTGTGTGCAATGTCCATCTCCAATCCACGTGTGAGCGACTCCTCCACTAACCCCTCTCTCCCATCCCTTCAGATGTCTCTACACTTCACAGTGTGTCTCATGAACCTCAACTGCTGCCTGGACCCCTTTGTCTACTTCTTTGCCTGTAAGGGTTACAAGAGGAGGGTGATGAAGATGTTGAGGGTTCAGGTCAGCGCCTCTTTCTCCAGCGTGGTCCGAACCGGGGAGGACACCCCCTTCAAACGGGGAGGGACCCGGGACGGGAGGAGCAGGCTGGGTAGCCGCGCAGCTTGTCCTGTTGCTTTAGATGATGTTACCAATACCATTCCTGGGCCAGAGACTGAGACAGGAGCCGGAGACTGAGACAGGAGCCGGAGACTGAGACAGGAGAGCCGGAGACTGAGACAGGAGCCGGAGACTGAGACAGGAGAGCCGGAGACTGAGACAGGAGCCGGAGACTGAGACAGGAGAGCCGGAGACCGAGACAGGAGCCATATCCAACTAACTACCCCAGAGACAGGAGCCATATCCAACTAACTACCCCAGAGACAGGAGCCATATCCAACTAACTACCCCAGAGACAGGAGCCACATCCAACTAACTACCCCTGAGACAGGAGCCATATCCAACTAACTACCCCTGAGACAGGAGCCATATCCAGCCAACTACCCCAGAGACAGGAGCCATATCCAACCAACTACCCCTGAGACAGGAGCCATATCCAACCAACTACCCCTGAGACAGGAGCCATATCCAACCAACTACCCCTGAGACAGGAGCCATATCCAACCAACTACCCCAGAGACAGGAGCCATATCCAACTAACTACCCCAGAGACAGGAGCCATATCCAACTAACTACCCCAGAGACAGGAGCCATATCCAACCAACTACCCCAGAGACAGGAGCCATATCCAACCAACTACCCCAGAGACAGGAGCCATATCCAAACAACTACCCCTGAGACAGGAGCCATATCCAACTAACTACCCCTGAGACAGGAGCCACATCCAACTAACTACCCCTGAGACAGGAGCCATATCCAACTAACTACCCCTGAGACAGGAGCCATATCCAACTAACTACCCCAGAGACAGGAGCCATATCCAACCAACTACCCCTGAGACAGGAGCCATATCCAACTAACTACCCCTGAGACAGGAGCCATATCCAACCAACTACCCCAGAGACAGGAGCCATATCCAACCAACTACCCCTGAGACAGGAGCCATATCCAACCAACTACCCCAGAGACAGGAGCCATATCTAACTAACTACCCCTGAGACAGGAGCCATATCCAACTAACTACCCCTGAGACAGGAGCCACATCCAACTAACTACCCCTGAGACAGGAGCCATATCCAACCAACTACCCCTGAGACAGGAGCCATATCTAACTAACTACCCCTGAGACAGGAGCCATATCCGGCTGAGTAGCCCCAGAGCCTGTCCTGGTCCTGGTCCTTGAGATGACCACCACTAGGCCATAGAGACACAGACCCACTAGTCTGTCCTGGTCCTGGAGATGACCACCACTAGGCCATAGAGACACAGAACCACTAGTCTAGACACATTTATTTGTCCTGGGTTATATTCACACCAAACGGAAGAAAAAGGAACTGAAACAGAGAGAGACTACCTGAACTTGTGCAATAACAAATGCTTGTTTTAATTTGACATCCTTGCTCACTCTGCTATTTCAAAACTAATGTGAAAAAGATGGAAGGTCCCATAAACACAAGAAAACAGCCTTTACAAGGTTCCATAACTAAAAGGGCCACCTACACAACAGGATGCCGTATGCAGAGATACAATCCTACCTTTACTGATTCATCTTCAACATTTCCGGCACATTGAACTTTGTACAGATATTTATGCTTTTCCTAATTAAATGCTTTCACTTCCAATACTTCCTTTTTAACTGCTGTTTGAAGTGGAATTAAAACCATTCTATTTCACAAGGTCTGGCCTAAACTTAATGTCTTTAGTTTCATACCTGGTAAACTTAACACAGACAACTCACTTCCCTAAAAGAGCGACACAACACTTCTCTCTATTAGGTAAAAGGTCAAGGAGTACCAGTACTTCCTAGTTGGCCTGCAGCTGGTTTGGAAGTAGCTGCAGCACATTGAGCCCCTCATTGATCTCACTGCTCTCTAGTGGTGTTAATACAACGTTACACCTTCAGTGAACAAGTGCACACTTCAAGGAAAGGAGTCCATAGGAGCAAGGGATTGATTTAGGGATTGAGCTCAGGTGTCAAGGACATGTGTGAAGCCAAGTTAGAGGTCCAGCTGTGAAGGACAGGTGTAAAGGTAGAGGTACTCACAGTCCGGCAGGCAGCTCAGCCACCTGGTAGTCAAACAGGTAGTGAAACGCTTCGGCCAGCAGGAAGTCCACCAGTGCAGTGAGCACCCACGTCCCAAACAGGAAGGACTACAGGAAGAACCAAGATGTTACAGTTAGGACTACAGGAAGAACCAATATGTTACAGTTAGGACTACAGGAAGAGCCAGGATGTTACAGTTAGGACTACAGGAAGAACCAATAAGTTACAGTTAGGACTACAGGAAGAGCCAGGATATTACAGTTAGGACTACAGGAAGTGCCAGGATGTTACAGTTAGGCCTACAGGAAGTGCCAGGATGTTACAGTTAGGACTACAGGAAGAACCAAGATGTTACAGTTAGGACTACAGGAAGAACCAATATGTTACAGTTAGGACTACAGGAAGAGCCAGGATGTTACAGTTAGGACTACAGGAAGAACCAAGATGTTACAGTTAGGCCTACAGGAAGTGCCAGGATGTTACAGTTAGGACTACAGAAAGAACCAAGATGTTACAGTTAGGACTACAAGAAGAACCAAGATGTTACAGTTAGGCCTACAGGAAGTGCCAGGATGTTACAGTTAGGACTACAGGAAGAACCAAGATGTTGCAGTTAGGACTACAAGAAGAACCAAGATGTTACAGTTAGGACTACAGGAAGAACCAAGATGTTACAGTTAGGCCTACAGGAAGAACCAAGATGTTACAGTTAGGACTACAGGAAGAACCAAGATGTTACAGTTAGGACTACAGGAAGAACCGGGATGTTGCAGTTAGGACTACAGGAAGTGCCAGGATGTTACAGTTAGGACTACAGGAAGAACCAAGATGTTACAGTTAGGCCTACAGAAAGTGCCAGGATGTTACAGTTAGGACTACAGAAAGAACCAAGATGTTACAGTTTGGACTACAGGAAGAACCAATATGTTACAGTTAGGACTACAGGAAGAGCCAAGATGTTACAGTTAGGACTACAGGAAGAACCAAGATGTTACAGTTAGGCCTACAGAAAGTGCCAGGATGTTACAGTTAGGACTACAGAAAGAACCAAGATGTTACAGTTAGGACTACAGGAAGAGCCAAGATGTTACAGTTAGGCCTACAGGAAGAACCGGGATGTTGCAGTTAGGACTACAGGAAGAACCAGGATGTTGCAGTTAAGACTACAGGAAGTGCCAGGATGTTACAGTTAGGACTACAGGAAGTGCCAGGATGTTGCAGTTAAGACTACAGGAAGAACCAGGATGTTGCAGTTAAGACTACAGGAAGTGCCAGGATGTTACAGTTAGGACTACAGGAAGTGCCAGGATGTTGCAGTTAAGACTACAGGAAGAACCTGGATGTTATAGTATGAAACAATGACATAACATAAAATCATCATCACCACATCGTCATGATAATTTGATTAAACAACTGATCATCTGTGCAGCACGACTGCAATAACCACCAGCTGGAATGTGCCCAGTGAGTCTAACATAGATTTACAAACTAGGCTGAAATGAACTTACAGCAAACTTTGTGCTGCCGAAGCGTCTCTCCAAGATGCGGAAGTTGTAGATGAGCAGACTGTTGCAGAAGGTGTCCTTTAGGTCCAGACAGATCAGTCTGCCACACACTAACCGCCACACCTTATAGAGGAGGAGGGTTATTACACAGTACACACATCACAGAGTTTCTAAACCCAGAGGTGCAACATCACAACACTTCTGGGAACACTACAGAAACACACCTTATAGAGGAGGAGGGTTATTACACAGTACACACATCACAGAGTTTCTAAACCCAGAGGTGCAACATCACAACACTTCTGGGAACACTACAGAAACACACCTTATAGAGGAGGAGGGTTATTACACAGTACACACATCACAGAGTTTCTAAACCCAGAGGTGCAACATCACAACACTTCCGGGAACACTACAGAAACACACCTTATAGAGGAGGAGGGTTATTACACAGTACACACATCACAGAGTTTCTAAACCCAGAGGTGCAACATCACAACACTTCTGGGAACACTACAGAAACACACCTTATAGAGGAGGAGGGTTATTACACAGTACACACATCACAGAGTTTCTAAACCCAGAGGTGCAACATCACAACACTACGGGAACACTACAGAAACACACCTTATAGAGGAGGAGGGTTATTACACAGTACACACATCACAGAGTTTCTAAACCCAGAGGTGCAACATCACAACACTTCCGGGAACACTACAGAAACACACCTTATAGAGGAGGAGGGTTATTACACAGTACACACATCACAGAGTTTCTAAACCCAGAGGTGCAACATCACAACACTTCTGGGAACACTACAGAAACACACCTTATAGAGGAGGAGGGTTATTACACAGTACACACATCACAGAGTTTCTAAACCCAGAGGTGCAACATCACAACACTTCCGGGAACACTACAGAAACACACCTTATAGAGGAGGAGGGTTATTACACAGTACACACATCACAGAGTTTCTAAACCCAGAGGTGCAACATCACAACACTTCTGGGAACACTACAGAAACACACTTGGCAGACCAGATCGAAAAATGTGTCCTTAGTTATTCATTTTCTCAACATCTAAATGCAAAACCGAGATTTGAGCCAATGTCTTAAGTAGCTGAAACTGTCATTACTACAACCACGTGAAAGTGACAAACTGACATGTAATCATTTTTATCAAAAACAACTTTATATCGAAGGAGTGCCTTGAGTTGACGGCCTGCACATGCGCAGTTCGGCGCGACTACGTGTTTCTGGGTATGAGTTTAGCCAAAGGTCGGCTACAAGCGTGATCAGGGATTTCTATTGGAGAAGCAGTTTCTGCCTATCTTCATACTGTACTGTCTTTGGCAATATGACACACAGGAGATAGGAGAGGTTTACGACACTCTCTCTTCCACTACCTGGTGCTGCTGCGTGATGGCCTGCAGGCTGTAGGTGAACAGGTGATGGTACTGCGGCAGGAGGGTTAGCACGACAGTCAGACCACTGAGGACCAGGAGGAGACCTTTAGACAGGGGGGCCTTATCTGTGGGGGGAGGCAACCAATCAATCACCTACCTGTAGGGCACAATCAATTTGATACTCTATCAGAGTTTACAGCACAGAGTACTTGTTCCTGGTAACGTTAAATACTGTTTGGAAATGTGGGTTCTGTCTACAGTCCTGAGCCAGCATTAAGCGTCGTTTATTCAATGAAACATGGTATAGGCTCGAATCGTCCAAATACTGAGATTCATCTAGAATGAATGACAGCGCAAAGCTGCGAGACAGGACCGAGAGAAATCACTCGTACACGAATCAACTAGTCTGGTACTTACCGAGCCCTCGGGAACCGGTGGTCGTGAACATGATGGAAAACGAAAAAAATAGAATGACTGTCTGTGTGAAGGTACAAACTTAGCTATAGTAGCTAAAAGTTACAAAGAAAGAAAAACATCATAGGGAGACAGAGGGGAAGGGGTATCGAGTACGGTGGTCGAGATCGTCCAAAATTGCTCGAGATTGTTGTTTTTGACACGCAAATCTCGAGATGCACTGAATATAAATTGCCACATGAGGTCGCTATGTCACTATCAATGGTCAGTAAAGGTTCTCGTTATTATAGCTGGTTATACAGGTCATTGCCACAATAACAAAACATGCACTCAATTGCATAACTTAAGTAATTGTATTTCTTCACTGGCCCTCATTTCATTTAATCCATTTGATGGATGCTGTCCTCGTCAGCAGCAAGTGATCAAAGAGACGTTTTGAGTGGCCTCTATTAATGAACATCGTCAACAAAAACCCTCCTGACAGTTGACTTGTTCTTTGATCACCTCACTGTACCCCCCCCCCCCCCCCCCCCCCAAAGACATGTCAGAGGGTATTGAACAGAAGCTAGCATTTCTTCTCCACTATCCGCGTAAAGATCAAACCGCTGCCATCTCCGTGACAGTTGTTCCTGTGAAGAAGAGAAACATGCAGCGTAGACACATTACTCATTCATACTGAGATAAACCTCATCAGACAAGACAACTTCTACACACACACACTATCATTGGCTGGTTCCCTCCAGAAGGCTGAAGTGATCATGTTTCTTCATCCAGACGAGCGCTCTCCTAAGCATCCTCTGACAGCTTAAGACCCTCCTCAGACGCAGAGCGGGAGGTTTCTGTGTCAGCATTTATGTCTTCCCCTCCTAACATCTGAGCCCCTCAGCAGATAGCGAGGCAGCACAGACAGGGGCTTTGAATAGCAGGCTTTGTGTTCAGTGTCCTCTGGCCCCAGAGTGTTTGATCTCCCTGTTTCATCTGGATACTCTGTTCATCTTCTTCTCTGGCCCTTTGTAAGCACCACATGTCTTATCCTGTTGTCTTCTTCTGTGAAATGATTCATCTTACTTCTACAAATCACAGCTACTGAGATCAGGGGGCGTCAAAGATCAGCACAACCTCAAAATGCTTATCCTTGCAAATCCACACCTCTTCTCTTTGTGGGTATTGAATGGAATATCTGTGTTTAGGCTATTTCATGTCATTCATTTCACTGTAAATTGAATGTATACTTACATCAATGACATTCAGTGCATTTGGTGTGGTTATACTCTTATGACATGACCGATCGTGTGGAACATTAAATGCTTTAATTAATGACATTGTGGTGGGTATTTTCAACAGGCAGCACTAGCTCTGACAGTCCCACTAATTGCTCTGCAGATGAATGATTATTTCTGCCTTAATGCATCTGTTGCCTTTAATATGACTGCTGGAAAGATTTCATTAGTGTTTCGCCATGGCAACAAAGATGTACTTACACTCGTTGCTATAGTACTCCTGTGGCTGTGAATTGTACTGTACATTAGGCTACCCCCTTGAAGAAAAACTATAGGACTTTCAACATCGTCACCATACGTGAAAATATCTAACCAGCTATTCCTTTACCTTTCTATAATATAAAATGTTTTTACAGCATTAAGACATAAACTCAGCAAAAAACGAAATGTCCCCTTTTCAGGACCCTGTCTTTCAAAGATAATTCATAAAAATCTAAATAACTTCACAGATCTTCATTGTAAAGGGTTTCCCATCTTTGTTCAATGAACCATAAACAATTAATGAACATGCACCTGTGGAACGGTCGTTAAGACACTAACAGCTTACAGACGGGAGGCAATTAAGGTCACAGTTATGAAAACTGTGGACACTAAAGGACACTAAAGAGGGCTTTCTACTGACTCTGAAAAACACCAAAAGAAAGGTGCCCAGGGTCCCTGCTCATCTGTGTGAACGTGCCTTAGGCATGCTGCAAGGAGGCATGAGGACTGCAGATGTGGCCAGGGCAATAAATTGCAATGTCCGTACTGTGAGACGCCTAAGACAGCGCTACAAGGAGACACGACGGACAGCTGATCATCCTCGCAGTGGCAGACCATGTGTAACAACACCTTCACAGGATTGGTACATCTGAACATCACACCTGCGGGACAGGTACAGGATGGCAACAACAACTGCCCGAGTTACACCAGGAACGCACAATCCCTCCATCAGTACTCAGACTGTCCGCAATTGGCTGAGAGAGGCTGGACTGAGGGCTTGTAGGCCTGTTGTAAGGCAGGTCCTCACCAGACATCACCGGCAACAACGCCGCCTATAGGCACAACCCCACTGTCGCTGGACCAGACAGGACTGGCAAAAAGTGCTCTTCACTGACGAGTCGCGGCTTTGTCTCACTGGAGGTGATGGTCGGGTTTTCGTTTATCGTCGAAGGAATGAGCGTTACACCGAGGCCTGTACTCTGGAGCGGGATTGGAGGTGAAGGGTCCGTCATGGTCTGGGGCGGTGTGTCACAGCATCATCGGACTGAGCTTGTTGTCATTGCAGGCAATCTCAACGCTGTGCGTAACAGGGAAGACATCCTCCTCCCTCATGTGGTACCCTTCCTGCAGGCTCATCCTGACATGACCCTCCAGCATGACAATGCCACCAGCCATTCTGCTCGTTCTGTGCGTGATTTCTGCAATGTCAGTGTTCTGCCATGGCCAGCGAAGAGCCCGGATCTCAATCCCATTGAGCACGTCTGGGACCTGTTGGATTGGAGGGTGAGGGCTAGGGCCATTCCCCCCAGAAATGTACGAGAACTTGCAGGTGCCTTGGTGGAAGAGTGGGGTAACATCTCACAGCAAAAACTGACAAATCTCGTCCAGTCCATGAGGAGGAGATGCTCTGCAGTACTTAATGCAGCTGGTGGCCACACCAGATACTGACTGTTACTTTTGATTTTGACCCCCCTTTGTTCAGGGACACATTATTCCATTTCTGTTAATCACATGTCTGTGGAACTTGTTCAGTTTATGTCTCAGGTGTTGAATCTTGTTATGTTCATACAAATATTTACACATGTTAAGTTTGCTGAAAATAAACGCAGTTGACAGTGAGAGGACGTTTCTTTTTTTGCTGAGTTTATGTTTGTGCCTTTTGTACTTTCAATACCCAGTAGGTTGATCCATATCACGTGTCTAGTCTAGTGGTTATCTGAGGAGCCTCGTCTAGATCAAGCTAAACATCCAGCGTTCTTTCCAGGAACTGTTTTTGTTTAATGTTGACCTTGCCAATACAAATACCCATTAATAACAGTGTAAACTCTTCTGCTTGTTTAATTCCTTTAAAATTCATAACTAGGATATTGGATAATAAACAATTAAGAGCATTGTTAAAGCTCATTAGAGAAGAGAATGGATTAATTGCGATTAGAATATGTTTAACAACTTCCCAACGTCTTTTAGTGACTTTGTTGTTTTTTGGACAGGTTCCAATATGATTAGGTTTGATCTATAATGAGCTATTTCTCTATCTACCTAGATGCTTAACATATAGCACCTCTATTATTCCTGCATTCATTCATTAATGAATTGCGTTCATTAGAGTGTTGTTAATTGAATAAGGATCCATGAGGCCAGTGATCAGTGATAGCAGCAACCTTCACAGAGGCAGCAACCTTCACAGAGGCCTCGATGGGTAAACTCCCTTGTGTTTTTACACTTATAATGAAATATCCTTTATCAAATTAGAATTTTGTGTGTTCAACTATGTAATGATGGATATGATTATATATATTATATTCCCCTTGATTAGATTATTGGAACGACTCATTGACGCAGTGAATTGCACTAGGATCTTGTGTTTAACAGGTGGACAACATCTGCTCTTAATCAGTGGCTATTGCATATTGTTTGGTTCATAAATGTATTCTCAATAATAACCTCTAGTCGTCAACAATTTATGTTAATTCAATCTTCCACAATGAGATTGACTTTATACTTTTTCAATGACTCTTCATGTCTTTATGTGGCGATTCTGTTGACCTCATACTTCATTACAACTTTATTACCAGTTGACTGCTGTCTGGCACTGACCAATGAGCTGCTTCTTCACTAGGAACATCTACAGTCTACTAACTACACCTAACTTTGCCTCTCTGTCAGTTGACTGCTGTCTGGCACTGACCAATGAGCTGCTTCTTCACTAGGAACATCTACAGTCTACTAACTACACCTAACTTTGCCTCTCTGTCAGTTGACTGCTGTCTGGCACTGACCAGGGAGCTGCTTCTTCACTAGGAACATCTACAGTCTACTAACTACACCTAACTTTGCCTCTCTGTCAGTTGACTGCTGTCTGGCACTGACCAGGGAGCTGCTTCTTCACTAGGAACATCTACAGTCTACTAACTACACCTAACTTTGCCTCTCTGTCAGTTGACTGCTGTCTGGCACTGACCAGGGAGCTGCTTCTTCACTAGGAACATCTACAGTCTACTAACTACACCTAACTTTGCCTCTCTGTCAGTTGACTGCTGTCTGGCACTGACCAATGAGCTGCTTCTTCACTAGGAACATCTACAGTCTACTAA
The DNA here is from genome assembly GCF_901001165.1 of Salmo trutta. Lineage (NCBI taxonomy): Eukaryota > Metazoa > Chordata > Actinopteri > Salmoniformes > Salmonidae > Salmo > Salmo trutta. Next base: position 192,224 of record NW_021822742.1, read on the forward strand.
CTACACCTAACTTTGCCTCTCTGTCAGTTGACTGCTGTCTGGCACTGACCAGGGAGCTGCTTCTTCACTAGGAACATCTACAGTCTACTAACTACACCTAACTTTGCCTCTCTGTCAGTTGACTGCTGTCTGGCACTGACCAATGAGCTGCTTCTTCACTAGGAACATCTACAGTCTACTAACTACACCTAACTTTGCCTCTCTGTCAGTTGACTGCTGTCTGGCACTGACCAATGAGCTGCTTCTTCACTAGGAACATCTTCAGTCTACTAACTACACCTAACTTTGCCTCTCTGTCAGTTTACTTGATATGTACACTCTTAGAAAAAAGGGTTCCAAAAGGGTTCTTAGGCTGTCCCTATAGGAGAACCCTTTTTGGTTCCAGGTAGAACCCTTTTTTGGTTCCAGGTAGAACCCTTTTTTGGTTCCAGGTAGAACCCTTTTTTGGTTTCAGGTAGAACCCTTTTGGGTTTCATGTAGCTGTGGAAAGGGTTCTACCTGAAACCAAAACGGGTTCTTCAAAGGGTTCTGCTATGGGGACAGCTGAAGAATCCTTTTAGCTTCTAGACAGCACCTTTTTTCCTCAGGGTGTTGGCTATTTTTCTCACTCACTCAACACAGTTTTTTTTCAGTTGGATGCACAAGGTCAAATTGAGTCAACTCAACTAAGTAAAACAAGTATGCTACTTTCGACACAAAAATGAGGCTAGCAAGATCAAGTGTATTTGGCTCATTAATCTCTTCTTTTCCTTCAACCTGTTCTGTGCCACTGGCACCGTTCGTTACCTCCTCACCTCAAACTCTAACTAAATCAATCCCCATCATCACCACATCAGCTCTCTCTCCTTCTCTCTCTCTCACACTCCCTCATTCCCTCTCTTTCTTTCTTTCTTTCTTTCATTCTTTCTCTTTCTCTCTCACTCCCTCGCTCTCTTTTTCTTTAAATCTCTCTCTCTCACTCCCTCTCTCTCTCTTTCGCTCTCTCCCTCCCCCTCTCTCTCTTTCTCTCTCTCCCTCTTTCTCCCTCTCTCTCTCTCTCTCTCCCTCTCTCTCTCTCCCTCTCTCTCTCCATCTCCACACCTACATGAGTCTGAACTGTGACTGTCCATCCGTTTCTAAAGCTTAATCTGGTCCTATTAACCTAGGGATCTAACCAACGGACATGTTCAGACTGGTCTGATACAGGGAGAGAAAAACAACACATCCGTTCTAATGGGTCGTGTTGTGACAGGGGTCTTCATGATGATTTATGGTGTGCTGTTAGGCCTGATAACTGACGCTGAGGCTCCACACTTGTTTCAATTAGCACCGCTGAAGGTCACGTTGCCGCGGACTACAGCTCATTTCCATACGCATAATCAATTTCCATTATCATCGATGACACGGGAGCATTCTGGAACTCTGTGTTGATTTGGGTCCTAATGGCTGATTCAGCTCCTGACGGAAAGACTTGTCTGTTAGGATTATGGCTGAGAGTGGTTGGGACAGATTTCAAAATCTCTCTCTCTCTCTTTATCTCTGTCTCTCTCTTTACTACCTCTCTCTCTCTTTATCTCTGTCTCTCTTCACTAGCTCTCTCTCTCTTTATCTTTATCTCTGTCTCTCTCTTTACTCCCTCTCTCTCTCTTTATCTTGGTCTCTGTCTCTCTCTTTATTACCTCTCTCTCTTTCTCTTGCTCTTCCTCACCCACTGACCCGAGGCCTCTTGATAGAGATGAAGCGTTAAAGATGTTGTTATTTACTTAATGAGAATGGATAGAGTGGTATTTATGCCTCATCAGTCTGATGTGGTTGTCCTGAGTATCTACCCCTGCAGGGTAGAGTGGTACTGACAGCACACTGACTAACAGACACAGGATGTCACTACCATAGATATAGAATTATCTATTACAGAAATAGAATGGGAATGTCAGTTCTAGTCATTATATTTCTATGGTCCTTACACCATTCTTCAGCAGCGACAGAGAGCCCTCACACAGTGGCCTTCAGCTTTTCAAATATGTTTTGGGTGGAATTTGGCGCCCTATTTGAGATTTATTACTGGCTGGATGGTGCTCATTTGACATTGAAGTACACTTCTGATATTATGTGTGTAAATCAATTTGCCGCTATAAACCGGCGATTAGATCGCATCTGGCCCGTGGGCCGCAGGTTTCAGACCCGTGGCATAGACTTTTTCCTCCAATAGGTGGCCATTCCCCCTCCCCATGTCTTTTAGTGAGTCCTGACATTTAAAATGTCTATTTGCTGGTAAAAAGCCATCTCAGCAGGAGATAAAGCAGGAGTTTCCAAAGACAAAAGTCAAGTTCAGTTCTCTCTCTTCTCTCCTGGGAGATGCTGAAAGCTAAGCATAATTAAGCACATTTGATTAGAATCAAGCTTGACTTCTTCAGTTGACTTTTAATGAATGCAAATCAGGCATCTACATCCCTAAGATTAATTCCAGCCAATTAAAAAACACAAGAGGCTTATTCAAAAGAGGGATGGGGAAGCAGAAAAAAAGAGTGAAAAGACCTTTAAGCTGAATAAAGAGACTTTTCTCTCCACCTCCTCTTCATAACACGCTCTCTTGAGGTTTTCTCCTCTCCCTCTGTGACTTAGATCATTATCAACGTGATGTTCCGTTAAAGCACTGTACATTCCTATGGAAACGAGGCTATATATCGGATAAAACAACGGTGCATCGAAAAGCTCCAATATACACATTGTTCACTTGATGCCTTTAATTTACAGATAATGTGTATATTCCGTGTTTTCTTTAGTGTTTTTTTGTGGTTTTTTTTTACATTTGTGTAATTTGGCAGATGCGACTTACAGTTAGAGCGTTGTGCATTCATCTTCAGGTAACTAAGTGAGACAACCCCATATCACTAACCACGGCCATTCATTTCATGCGAATGAATTACCTGGGAAAAAAGTCACGACCTGGCTGATGGACACATGAAATGCTGGTATAATTTCATAAATGACGACAGACAATTTGTTCGTTCGACATGGTGGGATCTTTTTGTGTCGCTAAAATTCATTATGTGAGAAATAGCAGTTCGAACGCCTTTATGCGCAAATATTGATATAATAACCATCATATCGAAGTAAACTTGGTGTCACGCGATGATATGTTCTGTTGTCCTCCCAGTACGACTCGGGACAGCACGCAGTTTATTAGGCTACAGATGATATGTTCTGTTGTCCTCCACTACGACTCGGGACAGCACGCAGTTTATTAGGCTACAGATGATATGTTCTGTTGTCCTCCACTACGACTCGGGACAGCACGCAGTTTATTAGGCTACAGATGATATGTTCTGTTGTCCTCCCACTACGACTCGGGACAGAACGCAGTTTATTAGGCTACAGATGATATGTTCTGTTGTCCTCCACTACGACTCGGGACAGCACGCAGTTTATTAGGCTACAGATGATATGTTCTGTTGTCCTCCACTACGACTCGGGACAGAACGCAGTTTATTAGGCTACAGATGATATGTTCTGTTGTCCTCCACTACGACTCGGGACAGCACGCAGTTTATTAGGCTACAGATGATATGTTCTGTTGTCCTCCCACTACGACTCGGGACAGCACGCAGTTTATTAGGCTACAGATGATATGTTCTGTTGTCCTCCACTACGACTCAGGACAGCACGCAGTTTATTAGGCTACAGATGAAATAAATGATGATGAACTTCACAGGATGGTGAAAGTACAAGGTGATGAGCTTGATGCTCCTTTCCAATAAATATCGAGGGTCTTATTCTGGTGACACCATGATCGATGCTTGGTTGCCGTTTGACAAATAATAATATTTAATAATAATACTATCGCTCTTAAACATAATAATGTCATAATGTAGGTAGCTGTTGGCTAGAGCGCATGCGCCAATACCAACGTGGGAACATTTTCTATAGGCCTATAGGCTAACGCAACCGTTTTAGTAACAACGCCATCAGTAGGGATGAAAAGGCGACGGAATCCCAATTAACTATTTTGCATTCGGCATATAGGAATTTAACAGCAAAATACATTTTGAATTGCACGTACACTACCGTTCAAAAGTTTGGGGTCACTTAGAAATGTCCTTGTTTTTGTCCATTTTGCCCATTAAAATAACATCAAGTTGATCAGAAATACAGTGTAGACATTGTTAATGTTGTAAATGACTATTGTAGCTGTAAACGGCTGATTCTTTATGGAATATCTACATAGGCGTACAGAGGCCCATTATCAGCAACCATCACTCCTGTGTTCCAATGGCACGTTGTGTTAGCTAATCCATGTTTATCATTTTAAAAGGCTAATTGATCATTAGAAAACCCTTTTGCAATTATGTTAGCACAGCTGAAAACTGTTGTCCTGATTAAAGAAGCACTAAAACTGGCCATTTGTGGGTTCGATTACAGGCTCAAAATGGCCAGAAACAAAGAACTTTCTTCTGAAACTCTTCAGTCTATTCTTGTTCTGAGAAATGAAGGCTATTCCATGCGAGAAATTGCCAAGAAACTGAAGATCTCGTACAACGCTGTGTACTACTCCCTTCACAGAACAGCGCAAACTGGCCCTAACCAGAATGGAAAGAGGCTCCGGTGCACAACTGAGCTAGAGGACATGTACATTAGAGTGTCTAGTTTGAAAGAGGCTCCGGTGCACAACTGAGCTAGAGGACATGTACATTAGAGTGTCTAGTTTGAGAAACAGACCTCTCAACAGTGAAGAGAGGACTCCGTGATGCTGGCCTTCCATGTAGATATTCCATAAGAAATCTGCTGTTCCAGCTACAATAGTCATTTACAACATAAACAATGTGTCTACACTGTATTTCTGATCAATTTGAAGTTATTTTAATGAACAAAATTTTTTGCTTTTCTTTGAAAAACAAGGACATTTCTAAGTGACCCAAACTTTTGAACGGTAGTGTACGTCATCACGCACAGTTTTCTATCCGCAAAAAGTCATTTTGATGGAAACATCTCTGGTTGGAAAATGTGGCCAAGTGGATGGAAACTAGCTGTTGTCAGCACATTTCTTCCTCGATAATCAGCGAAGTCAGTGCTAGTGTCATTATTTATCTTTTTGAGCGGAGTCAATTAGCCTGTATGCTTTTTTTGTGCAGAGAGTCTCCAAACCTCAGTCTCCCCAGCATTAGCAGGGAACTGTCAAACGCATGCATTTGAGGGGTTGTGGAGGCGCAGTCCCTAATGTGGGGGCTTGAGGAGGGTCAGAGGTTAAAGTCAGGGTCCTCTTGTCTGTCCCTCTTCTCCCCCCTTTAGAGGGCCCTTTTGGAGGGGTTATTATTTCTAAGCAGTGGGCACCTTCCACATTCTGAATAGTCAATAGCCTACAGTTCAAATCCAGTGGCGAGGTATAGCATTATCTCCAGAGCTTGTGCTGCTTATACCAATGATTCATCAACGTATTCAGTTTGTATTCCAGTTTTATTCTAGCCTAATGGACCGCATGTTCTGAACACCGTCAACAGATGCGTGTGATGTTGTTTTAAGAATATTTAGAGGCTCCTCCTCTTCTTCATGATGTGACAGTATCATCCCGAGCTCCTCACTCCAGCTCAATTCTGTCATCGGTATCCTGACGCACGGACCCGTTATCCCGCTCACTGCATCGCCAAAGACATTTCTCAGCTTAACAAAATAAAAACTACCGACGAGCTCTCAACTCTTCGATTTCTGTTTCTCACGCGACACTTTTTTTAGACTACACTTGACTTTCGGGACTTTCAGCTTGTTTCTTTTTAAAATCCAGATTTGGATCATGGCCTCTCCGGCTGCTCTCATGCCCTCGGCTCCTCTCTTCCAACCGCCTCCGATACAGACTTCACCGGCGACCAACTCTCCGCCACCAGCAACCACGTCCTCATCCCCTTCACCGTCTATCGCGCCCACCGGACTGAACCCTTTCAGCGCGGACCTCTTACCAGTACCTGTCGGTAGCCCGGGCGCACCGGTCGACGTCCTGCCCGGTAAACCGGTGTATTCTACCCCGTCGCCGGTTGAGAACACTCCGCAAAACAACGAGGTTAAAATGGTTGAGGTCAGAGGCGCCAAGCTCGCCTCTTTCACTGTAAAAGACAACGAGCTAATCTGCCTCCCGCAGGCGTTCGACCTGTTTCTGAAACACTTGGTCGGCGGACTGCACACGGTCTATACCAAGCTGAAGCGGCTCCAGATCACACCGGTGGTCTGTAACGTGGAACAGGTCCGCATCCTCCGGGGCCTCGGAGCTATCCAACCGGGAGTGAACCGGTGTAAACTCATCTCCAGGAGAGACTTCGAGACGCTGTACAATGACTGTACTAACGCCAGGTGAGTTGGTTTCCATGGTGCCCTCGTCTATCTCTGGTGTCTTTAGAAGGAGTTGAAGCGACCCAACAATGCAACATTGTTGAAATAATGACACCTTTTCCAATCTTTTAAAAGTGTTTCAGTTGCACAAACTGAGTCTCTGCAAATATGTGTAGGTGTGCGTAATGTTTTTGTTGTTGTTGCGGCACACACACACACACACACACTATCTCTCTCTCTCCCGTCTCTTTGCATTTAACACTGTTAGTTACTCTGAGAAATTGATTCTTCACAGAAATTAATTAATTTTCATTTGGCCCAAAGCGGCAGTTTAAATCAGGAGCTGCTGACATACTATGTTTCTCTGTCGTCGTTTTCTGCGTGTAGTGTAACTGCCTTCTCATATCAATCAGTTGTAGCCCTGAGGAGGAGCTCATCACTGGAGAGATACACTTTGACATGTCTATTTCTCTATATTTATGATTTAATTATGTAAATAGGCTGTTCTCTGTAACTCTCTGTGTGACCTGCTGTTTGACTCATTAGCACTGAGATGACAGAGTCAGCGTCTCAAATGGCACCCTATTCCTTATGTAGTGCACTACTTTTGACCAAAGCCCTATGGACCATCGTCAAAAGTAGTGCACTACATAGGGAATAGGGTGCTATTTGGAATAACCCTGAACACATTCTTGACCCAGGAAATTAAAAAGTTAATAACATAAAGGGTGTGATTTATTTATCTGATTAATCCCTTAATCAGTTGTTCAGTGCGATTTGAAGTGAACATGTTGTTGTGAAAGAGTTGGTTTAGCCTCTGTCCTCTCCAGCTTTTTACAGGTTAAAGATGTATTTCTTGTAAAAGGCTACTTTTGACATTTATTAATTTACTCATATGAACCATCCAGTCTTCCATGTCTTTGGCAGGGTTTGTTCCACAATAGCCTCTCCAGCAACTATGTGTGACTCACCGATGACGCCACTCTGAGTCAAAGCCTTTAGTTTTGGCTTCACTCAGACCTCAGTCATAATCCACAGTTACACACCAATGAGTTGCGGTTGAGATCACAGGTTTATGTTCATGCCAGTAACTTAGAATAGTACTAGTTCCCGAAAGAGAAGCTTTGTTTAACGAGGCAATCTGATCTTCTTGTCTCTCACACAAAGACAAGGTTCCATTTAGTTACAGCAAGCACATCAAAACAAGTCCAGGTCAAATCCTGTTTCCCACTCATAGAACGATATGTCTCCAGTTTAAAGATAGTTTATCTTTGCCATATAGATGTTAGTTATTCATCTCTTCCTGTATGTATGGATCTTGTTCATCTGTAGTGATAATAATCTAGAACAGATGTTACAGAAAACCCTATAGTTTTACATCACTGTCAGGAGAGAGGAGAGAGGAGAGAGAGAGGAGAGAGAGGAGAGAGAGGAGAGAGAGGAGAGAGAGAGAGATGAGAGAGGAGAGAGAGAGAGAGAGAGA